>NC_081186.1:45710023-45888280 GCF_029867415.1 Vicia villosa | reverse complement strand
GCTGTGAACAAGACGCCAGGCTTGGACAATTTCTTTCTTCAGCATGTTGCCATGATCGTCGATGTTCTTGAAGAACAGACCTTCCAATTGAATGTTACTTGGTATATTTTTCATGGGATAGCCGTATTGACGACGGGCTAAAGCTGGATTGTAACTGATTCCTCCCTTAGTTCCAATAAGGGGTACGTTGGGAAAACTTCCGCAACTGAAGATGATCTTGGTTTCGTCGTTGTCAGGACTACACCAATCAATGTCTGTATGAGTGAGAGACATGATTTTCTGTGACCAGTAAAGGCCATCCCTCATATTCCAGAAAGTGCTAGACTTTGGCAGGTGTGAAACGAACCATTCGTATAACAACGGTACGCAGCATGTGATTAATCCTCCTCGCTGCAAGTTTCTTGAATGCACAGAGTGATAAGCATCCGCAAGCAAGGTTGGAACTGGATTTCCAATTAAGAAGATCTTAATCGCATTGATGTCGATGAAATCGTTAATGTTAGGGAACAAAAACAATCCGTAGATAAGCAAAGCCAAGACTTCCTCAAAAGCGCTCATATCTTGGATGCTGACGAAGTACCGAGCTTGATCAAACAGGAATTTGGAGGGCAATCCTTGAATTCCTCCTCTACTCACCATATGAGTTCTGATGTCGACTACATTCAAAGGAGTAGTTGCAGCAATGATAATGTCGTCAGGATTCTTTTCCAAACCGGAGTACGGATCTTGCGCGTACACGGGTATTCCAATCAGACGAGAGTACTCCTCCAACGTAGGCATGAGCTGATAATCTGGAAAGGTGAAGCAGTGATACGTTGGATCGTAAAACTGTACCAAGGTGGGAAGGATCCCATCCACCATGTTGGTATTGAGCAAAGGCAGAAGTTTTCCATACTTCTCCTTGAAAGCCTGGGGGTTGACCACCAGTTTTCCGAGCTTTCTCAGTTCCTCGACCTGGGGAATCTTGAAGGTGTATTTCCTAGCTCTCTTTCTTCCGTAATCTATGGTATAGATCCTTAAGTCCTTTCTCCGTTTCTCTCTTTCTATGAAGTTCAAAACGTTCGTTATTTAGTTTCCTTGAAAAAAAACGACTCGAAAAAGACTCTCTTTTTTTTGTTTTTAGTTGTTTATTAATGAATGATGCATGAATGCATGAATGCACACACAAGAGTTTTAAACAAACATGGCGTTGAAGGGTATAGTGGTCATGAAGTCAAAACGCAAATCCCGCCCCAATGGTAAACTAAGGATAAGGATTTTTGTACCTGTAGAACGGGTTCTAGGGGTCTCAGAGTTTTTGCTCAACCTTAAAGATACGTTGACTGGTATCTATAAGAGAGTTTTCTCTGAGTGTAGTATCTGCGTGACAATTACTTACGTAATCACCGCTCTACGTCCTAAAAAGGCTTTAAGTGGGGTTAATGTGTTTCTAGGTCCTCCTGGTACAAATCAGTCTCGGAATGCAGTGGCGCAGTTAATCACAACCAGCCAGGCAAATCCCAAGAGTAGACTTGGAAACCAAGATTAGAGGGCCTTCACCGGGAAGACATCCTCCATCCTATCTTATGTTGCACTCAAATCCGGGTATAGGATTTCTCACCACAAGGGGGAATCAAGCCCTTTCCCGATACAGAATAAACAAAATAAACAAATATAAATGCAGCAAACACATGATATGACACAGAGGTTAGGCAGGACCTCTCTTGTTTGAGGGGGAATTTGGCATCCCTAATTCCTCATTGGGGCTGGACCAGCAACAGGTCAACCATTGGTTTGGATGAAAAACCAAGGTTTTTAACACTTATATCCCCAGCAGAGTCTCCATTTTTCTGTGGTGTCGTTTTCTTTTACCTCCCCGTTTCACTTGGGAGGACGGCACGCTAGACCCTTCACGCGAAATTTGGAAGGAGAATGCGCCCGTGGCGGGATGAATTTTATTTCAGTTCTTCCTACGATATCACACGAACTTTCTTATTGGTCCTACAAGTAGGAAAGGGAAAAAAAGATCTCAACTAAACCATAGGAGTTTGCTAAGTGTGGGGATTTCACCTAGACTAGAAATTCTGGAGTCCGGGAGGTCGGTTATACATAGGGAAGTGTTTAAACACCCTACATATCTGTAGTACTCTACAAGAACCTTCTCTGTGTCATTTGTGATTGTGTTTGCTGCTAATGATTGGGAAAGTTTCTCCTTTGTATTAGGAGAAGGAATTGAATTGATTTGAAAAGACAGACAGACAGACAAACTGACTATTTTTGGTATTTTATTAGCTCGCTGAGATTCCTTGTGAACCTCATGCCTACATATCCCTAGTGGAAGTCAGAGCTTAATGTAGTTCGGGGAACTAACTAGGGAAATTAATTATTTTTGGTGCCTTGCTTGAAGCTCAAGGTTGAAGCTTGGAATTAAATCTCTGTTTACAGTAAAGAGACACGAAATTATCTCTACAGAGAGGTATTAGTACTATTCTACCACAAACATTTAAAGGAGTGACAGAATAACTGAATTCATTTCATTCAAGAGGGGGACCTTACTTGTGTATGTGCAAGTATACCAGTCAAATGCCTCTTAAATGAAAGAAAGTTGCTCATCCAAATTAGGGAAAGTTACCACATGTCTGGGTTTTACTGCCAGCTCATGCCTTTCAAAATCCTAAATGGGAGACTTGATTAAGATTGAAATTGAAATGTTTGTTTGTTTGAATGTGGTAGAGTAGTAAAAATATCTCTCTATAGAGATAAGCTATGTCTATCTACTGTATAAAAGATTTGACTTTAGCTGGCTTGTATGAGGCCCAAGCTTGAGGCTTTTTGATTGATTAATTAATTATTATTGACTCTGGGAGATGACTCCACTGGGGATTAATTACAGGGTATTTTTGTGTTCTGTACAAAGCCCAGAATTGAGGCTGACTCTACTTAGGGAGACTCTATTTATGTGCCTTGTACAAAGCCCAAGGTTGTGGCTGACTGTTGAGGATAATTGAATGAATGACTCTATTTTATGTGCCTTGTACAAAGCCCAAGGTTGTGGCTAACTGTTGAGGATAATTAAATGAATGACTCTATTTTATGTGCCTTGTACAAAGCCCAAGGTTGTGGCTAACTCTAGCTAGGGAAAACATTATTTTCTGCCTTGTACAAAGCCCAAGGTTGTGGCGGACTTTTAAATGAATGAATTGAGTATGGATGACTCTAAGGGGAAAAGATCCTAGGTGTTAGGAATCTTTGACACATGAAAGATATGGTTTATCTGCCTTGTACAAAGCCCAAGGTTGTGGCTACTGAGTGATGAAGGACTCACTGGGGAGACTCTATTATCTGCCTTGTACAATGCCCAAGGTTGAGGCTGACTCTTGACAGGGGAGTTTTATTGTTTGGTGCCTTGTATGAAGCCCAAGGTTGAGGCTAACTGTTTTTGTTGGTTTTGACTCTACTGAGGAGGTTTTATTTATTAAAAGACTGTTTTTTCTTTGGAAGCTAACCCTTTCCAGGGATTTTGACTCAGCTGGTGAATTTGTCTGTTAAAAGACTGACTTTATCATGTTTTTGGAGGCTGACCCTTTCCAGGGGTTTTGACTCTTTTGGGGAAATTATCTCCTAAGAGAAATGAATCTTTATTTTTTGATATTTTTATTAATTGACTTTGGAGGCTAACCCTTTCCAGGGGTTTTTATTGAAATGAAGGAATGTGTGGAAGCTAACCCTTTCCAGGGATTTTATGGAAGTTGATTTTAATTGACTTTGGAGGCTAACCCTTTCCAGGGGTTTTATTGAAATGAATGGCAGAAAGATTATCTAGTGGAGACTTCTTGTTTAAAGCCCAAGATGAAGGCTGACTCAATGCTGAGGATGATCAAACATGGATCCTAGACTCTGCTAAGGAAGATTGATGAAGATAAGGGTGACAGAGACTGTCCATGTCTCTCATTCCAAAAGGTGTGCTCAAGGTAAAATTGAGACAAACTTAGCTTGTTTAAAGTCTGGTTTAAATTGGAAGAAACTCACCAGGGTAGGCTAAAAGGTGACTAAAGACCTGTTCCTATGTTTATAAGAAACCTGATGGGTCCTTGTATACAAGCTCAAGAGGAAGCTGGAAATGCTTTTAAGAAGCCTGTGGGTCCTTGTACAAAGCCCAAGAGGAGGCTAATCGAGGGTCCTTGTTATAGCACAAGAGAAAGCTATGTAGTTTTGAACTTATTTTGGCTCTAAGCAAATGGGTAAGAGGTTTCACCGGGAATAATTCCTCTTTGGGTGGGTGTGTCCTATTATTTTTTGGATTCTAAGGTTTTTGCCAAGATGTTTCACCGGGAATAATTCATCTTGGGGGTTTGAACTACAGATCTCTAATTAGGAAAGAGCCTTCACCGGGAAGACATTCTCAATCCTAGGCCATATTCCTATAATATATATATAGTTTAACTGTCCTAAGGTTTATACTCAAACGTAGTTCTAAACTAATATATGCACAGTTTATATTTGACAGTAATTTAAATAAAGACTGTAAATTGAAAGCTTGTAAAGCCTAACCTGGATGGAGTGGAGGCCATTGAAGAAGTATGTACAGAGCCTCAACAGTATTTTTGTTGTTTTGTTGATAACAGTTGAATATATATATATATGATAAACAGTTAATGGTTTTGAAAACAGAAGAAGTGAAGATGGACAAAGGTCACATAGGTATCTGAAGAGTTTCACCGGGAATAATGCCCTTCAAATACCAGAAGAATGTTTTGAAAACAGAAAGAAGATTTTGAAAATACAGTTTTGAAAACAAGCTAAGAAGAGAAGGTTTTTGGGACTTACACTCTATTAGAGGCCCAGTACTTTACAGTACTGGCTATAAGAGCAGTTGAAAATGATTTGGAATGATACAAGGTTTTGTTGTTTGAAAACCTTAACCATTTGATTAAATCAGAGATTTGGAAACAGTTTTGAGAATTGACAAAAGTCAACTTAATTAAGATAAAAATAAAGATTTTTACTTAATTAAGACCTAAACAATTAGGGTTTTATCATAAAATTATTCACAAAGTAATTAGGTTAAAACAAAATGAAAATATATATATATATAAGTATTTAAGAAAACATTTAAAACATACTATTTTAAACCTAATTAAAATACATGAAATAAATAATATTTTTTATAATTTTTTTGATTATTCACAAAGTAGGTATATTAAATAGCAAGTGTGTGAAAAATGAAGTGAAAATGATTTAATTTGATAAGTTTATTAATTGTGTGAAGTTTGTAAAAAAAAGAAATGAAAATGGGTGCTAAAAAATTGGTTTGGCCCTAGAGAGGTTCGAACCCACGCCCTTCATGATCACATTTCAAAACTTAACCAACTGAGCTGCGCGCGCAGCTTGTTAACTATATACACTCAATATATTATATTTTCAGATAAGCCAGGAAATTCAAATTTTACGCGCGCCATGTTCATCTTCTTCCTCGAGCTTCAGATTTTCAAATTCCTAACTCTCTGGTTTCTCAACTAAATGGCATGATGTAAACATCAATCTCACTCGTTTTTGGACAAGGAACATGATTATGGACTCAGAATTCATTTATTCTAAGTGTAACTAACGAATTTCATCATGAACACGAAGAACACATAAACCCTAATTTTAAAATTAAATGATGCACAAGATGAATAAATGAACGATGATAGAGGGTTTTCAATCCTCTGATGATGCTGAACAAGATAGAATCGAGCTTTAACACAAAGAGTACTTAAATTAAAGAGGTGGAGTTCAGAAACTTACCTCTGAAAATGGAGGTCGTGAGGATGATGGAGAGCACCTGGGCTTGAATGAATGATCTCAATAGCTTCCCTGAGACTCAATGATGCTAACTGAATGCTTATTGCAGCCTGAATCCTTCTGAATTGTTCTATGGACCTCCCTCGATTTCAGCTTCAAGTGAACATGGAGGGTGTTGATTCTTGAGTTACAGATGAGCTGCAGCCATCTGGTTAGCTACACTATGACCTGAGGAGTGTGCCTGGATGATTGGCTTGGCTCGGAACCTCCTGAATTACTCCATGGACCTCCAACTGCAAATGCTCCAAAGTGAGAGCAACGATGGTGTTCCTCCACTTACAGAAGTGATCCAGGTGCTTGGATCACCTCAAATGACCTCCCTTGAGATGTTAGAATGTTCACTTCCCAAAGATGAGCTCTGGTTTGAAGAAATCGATTCTTCTTGCCAAAGAACTTTGAAAAACAATGAACATGAGGAGAGAAGGAGAAAGCAAGGAATATGGTTGCTTTGGTGTGTTTTTGAATGAGGAATGCATCTGTATTTATAGGCAAATGGATTAGTATAGCTGCAGAGGAGTGAGCTTCCTTAGTGAAGTTGATTTGCTTTCTTAGCCATGAAGGAAGTTTGCAAGTATCTCTTATGCAATGATGAGAATTTTGATTCCATTTGATCAATCCCCTAGCCCTCGATTTTGTTTAATCTTAGGGGACAATTCTGAGCCAGAAATGAGCTCTAATTGGTTGGTGAGAAGATTCCTTGGGTGATTCATCAATTTGCCATAAATTCACAAATGTAATCATTACATAATCACATGTTCTTGTTTTTAGAATCTTCTTCAATTCTTATGGCATGGTGAAAATGAATGCATGGCATGGTTTTAGATGTGTTATGGGTCGTGTAGCATCCATAAGAGAGGTTATTTGCACAAAATTTGCAAAGTCCAAAAGTGTCCATGACCTATAATTTTACTT
Source organism: Vicia villosa (assembly GCF_029867415.1). NCBI lineage: Eukaryota > Viridiplantae > Streptophyta > Magnoliopsida > Fabales > Fabaceae > Vicia > Vicia villosa. Next base: position 45,881,545 of record NC_081186.1, on the reverse strand, counting down.
CATGAGGCCAACTTTGAACAAGCATAACTCTTAGCTCAAATTGAATTTGGAGAAGGTTGAACACAATTTGGAAAGCCCTAAACATCTACTTTAAATCATTAGTTTATGTCTTCTTCAGAATCATTTGGGAAATTTGTGAAAAATGAGCCCAAAGTTGGATGAAAACTAGGTTAAAACACTTAGAAAAATTTCTAAGTGTTTATGACCTAAACTTCAAAATTTCCAAAACTTCATAAATGGTTGATCTTTTGAAAAAAGTTCCTTTGTAAGATGTTGTTTTATTTTGCAAGATCTACAACTTTCATGTTGGAAGTTTTTTGAGTTGTGTAGGTGAAATTTTGAGTTCTCACTATGCCCTCAAAAACCCTAATTCCCGACTTTTTGCTCCTTGATGAATCTCTTTGAATTTCTTTGGTCAAATGACTTTGACATCCATATATTGATGATATTGATCTTTGAAAGTCATTTTTTGACAAAAAAACCTTAAAAGTCAATGATGATCCTTCACAGTTGACTTTTTCCTGACAAAGTGAATTTTTGGACTTTTGTGTAGAAACAAGATCTTTTCCTTAAATGAATGATGTAAATGGATTATATTGAGGTAGTAGAGATTCTTGAATCATGTCTTGAGTTTTGGATTCATGCCCTGATTAAAAGTCAACTATCTTGGTGAATTAGGTCAAAAAACCCTAATTGTCGACCAGAGGACAATGATGACTGTAGACTTTGAACTGAGATGTAATGTCCAGTGGATCTTGTCATATGAGTTATTTGAAGATGATTGATGTCTTTGAATGGTTCCCTGGGGCTTTTTAGGGTTTCCCAAAAGTGATCCCTGATTTTAGTCCTTGATAGGCTCCAAACCCTGGTCTGTTGGTCTGAGTAATCCTGTGCTTAGATGACTGGGTGTCTTAATCAATCATAGGTGTAATAATGAGGCTTTTGAGTCTTATGATTGTATCAGAGACTAATCCCTCTATTGATTGATCCTTTGCCTGAGTTTTCTTGTCTTTGAATACCCTCGATTGAATGTCAGGCTACTCTGGGTACTTGTTTTGACTTGATGAAAATCCTGAAGATATGTCATCTCAGGGGGGTCAAAAATTAGGGTATGACACAGTACAAATATTACATAATATAATGAACAGTACGACAAATAAACGGTACGTTATTTTGAAAACAAAAGATACGACAAACTTTAAGAATGACGATTAATAACCCATGCTATAAATAATAACATATAGATGATTGGGAGTGTAAACAACCCAGGTCCGCATTTTTCAGGACTATGCAGACAGAAGAAGGACATGATTACCACCACGACGGTGATGACCATAAGAAAACACGTATCCATCTGCTTCGCCATTCTTGCCGGGGAAGAAGAGAGAATGAATATGAAGTAGAAATTTGAGAGATGAGTTAGAATTTGATGTGAGATTTTATGGAAAAAATGAGATGTATTTATAGAGTGAAAAGAAGGATAGAGACGTTGGGGAATGAAGTTATTCCGTACAAAAAAGGAAAATTTGAGTGGTAGTAGGATTTGAAAGAAAGTGTATGGTAGGGTTTGAAAAAAGAGATGTATAGAATAAAGTTAGGATTTGATTTTGAAAGAAAGAGATTTGAAAAGAAAGGAAAAGATTTTTGAAAATAATAGAATATAGTACAAAAATTAGTGGGAAACAAAAACTAATAATAATTTACTTGTTACCAGTACAGTCTGAATCCCCGGACTCTGCGCCTGCAAAAAGATTTAATTCTGTACCAATTGCGTCAGTACTATTTATCTGCAAATAAATCTCAAATAAACAGCGTGTGTGAAATGATAAAAAGTAATTGGCGTTTGCGTAAGAATAAATTCAACAGCAAACCAGAATACCATATAAGAAAAATTCTGAAAACCGAGTATTCATAAAACCAGGATATTTATGAAATAAAATCCAAGATTATATGTAACTCTCAATTTTTAGGCAGAAGTCTGTTGCCTACTTTCTGAAAAAAGATGCGGGCAAATTTTGGGGTATAACAGTTGCCCCTATTCAATCTTCTTAAACCTGAAGAGACTGTTTGGAATCTGAAGGTAGAAGATGATTGAATATTTTAGATGCCCTGAAAATTTGCACTTACCTCCATCGAAGTGACGTTGGAAATTGCATTTGAGTATTGTTTGAGAGATGTTGTTGGCAGATCATAACATTACCTGAGATGGGCTTTCAGATGCCATCTATTGAATGTATTGATGGTTTGCTCATCAGAATGAATCCTTTGATTATATCTTGATGAAGGATTTGAAAACCTCTGCGTTGACTGTTTCGGAACCGTCCAAGGTTACCGCTGTAAGTCTGTGAGGCTGATCGTTACGGAACTGTCCAAAGTTTCCGTTTTAGATTTTGAAAGTTGATCTATGAGGAACCGTCTGAGGTATCAGCTTTAGATCTTTGAAGGTTGATCATAGTGGAACCGTCTGAGGTATCGACTTAGATCTGATGGAGATTGATCGTTGTGAAACCGTCTGAGGTATCAGCTTTAGATCTTTGAAGGTAGATCATTAAGGAACCGTCCAAGGTATCGACTTAGATCCGAAGGTAGATCATTAAGGAACCGTCCAAGGTATCGACTTAGATCCGAAGGTAGATCATTAAGGAACCGTACAAGGTATCGACTTAGATCTGTGTTGCTTATTATTTTTTTTTTTGAGTTGATAAGTGGTTTGGAAAGAAAGATCTCTTCAGAATGAATCTTTGGCTTGATTATATCTGAGAGGAATGTTCATATGAATAGAATTTAGGGGAACACTGCATGTGATTGAGAACCACTTTTCTGAGGATATTCGTCCACCTGAAAAAGATCAAGTTAGTGACATGCGATGTCATGATGCATGTAATGTATATGTTGAGATTCTCAAACTAAGTGAGAAATGTGCATGTTATGTATGCGTTTGTTGTAACACCCCATATTTTCTAATTTTAATTTAATTGGAAATTAAATTATTAATTAGAATTATTTTGGTATTTGGTTGAATTATTGTAGAATTATGGATTAAGAGCCATTGGGCCGGATGGTGAGGTTAGTAGTATGGGGGTGCTAAGTGAGTAAGCCCATTACTAACTATTTTATGTTTTCATAAAATAAGGGGAAATAAGGAAAAAGAGTCAGAACGTGAAATATGAGAAGTTGAAGAGAAGAGCTGAAGAACGTAAAGAGGAACCAAAGAGGAAGAGGACCAAAATGAAGAATTTGGCTAAGGTAAGAGGTGATTACTCTAATTATATGGTATTATGATTTTGATGATGTTAGGATTGAATTAAGGGATTAGAATCTCTATTTGGGATGTTAGGTTTTGTGAAATACCAACACTGACATGTATGATTTGATGAATTGACTGCAATTGATGATGTAGTATTGTTACATGGTGTTTTAGTATGTTGTTTGTGCATTAGAATCATGTATTTAGAGTATTTTGATGTCATTGGTGATCAAATTGGTAATGGTATGAGTTGGTATGAGTTTGGGATGCATAAAAGCCTTAAAAATCATGTTTTTCAGCTACTGGGTTCGTGGGAACCGGTTCCCATGTAGGAGGAACCGGATTCCACTGTGTTAGAACGTTAAAAACAGCATTTTTGGGTCCAGGAACCGGTTCCCATGTGGGACGAACCGGGTTCCAGTACAAATTCCAGCAGCACGTTTTGAAAACTGTTCTAACTTTAAAAGCTTCTAATTTTTGAACCGTAAGTCCGTTTTAGACGCCGTTTTGGACGTTGTTTCTTAAATTAAATACTCTACAATATAAAGTAAAGAAAACAACAATAACTTGATTTTATTTTGCAAATCTTGATTTATTTCGTTTATGGCGTGTTTTGTACATTGTTTGCATGATTTGGTTAATGTGACAATATGATGATGTTGAAATGATATAACTGTGATTTGACGTTATATGTGGTGTGAATTATATATGATGAATAGGTGATATGGACGTAAGGTCCAAGTTTTGTATCGTGTTTATATTATTTATTGGGTGATGTTTTATATGTATGCGTGTGATATATTTGTATGAATGCTAAAACTAATGCATGCTTATTTGGTGATGAATTGGTGATGATAATGAGACGATGTGATACATCGGATTGGTGATGTTGTAAGCATGTTATATGTTGCATTCATTCGCATACATTTTTGGTGATGGATCCCGGTGATGAAAATGGATCAAAATGGTCGGCATAATTCCCATTTGTGGAATTTGTGCTGGTTAAACAGTATCTCGGTGATGAAAAAGATCAGTTGGATGGGTGTATCCCATGTATGGTACCACATGCATAAGAGTCTGCATGGTCTTTGTATAAATTGTGACATGTCAGGATGAAATCCGGTGTTATGATTGTGTGGCATTATTGGTGCATACTTTTGATTTGTGCTTGTGATTTGTATGAATTGATAAATCTGAATATGCTAAGTAGGGTGGATAATTGCTTATGAAATTCTATATCTGATGATTTATAATGCTATTTAATTATGATGTAGTCTCACCCTTACTTTGATGATTTTAGATTGAAGTAGCGGTTTAAGCGATCGGTGAGGATGACTCGTAGAGTTTATCCGGTTATGTGGAGTCGTGTTGGTCATGCTCTGATCTTGTAACACTGGGGGTCGATAGTCTTAGAGTTACTTGATATACGTTGTTACCATTATTGGTTATGGATTATGTATTGTTGATTTGTTTGGATACGTTTCTTAACGTTGTTAAAATGAGTTTCCGCTGTGCTAAACACATGTTTTGATATTTGGTTTAATTCAAATAAAGCATGACAAACGACTTGGAGTTTTCTTTATTTTATTAATTGTAACATCCTTGTTGTATGATTACTCTGATTATTATGTTTTTTCACGGGGGTCTTTAGAAGGGTGTTACAATAGTGGTATCAGAGCAGGTCGGTCCATCCGGCCAAATGTCGAGTTAATTGAGTTGCACGACAGTTGAATACTGTCGGCATATTATCCCTTGGTATGCGACATGTGAGTGGATCACTGTCGGTACTTGGTTGTTTGTTGCGGAAGTTGGTTTGAAACAAGTGGGGGAGAAGCTTCGCTTCTCGGTTATGTTTCAGTTGTAAGATGATTGATTCAGTAGGCTGTTGTTGGCAACAACGCAAGCATCGTTGGAGTGTGGTTTTCTGAATCGAAGTTGACTTGAAATTAAGACTTGATTGGTAATTAAGTTGGAACATCTTGAAGGAAGATGATTAGAGGTAATTGATGATTAATTGTAGGAGAGGAAATTAGGAAGTTGCAATGTATCAGCTCTGCTGAGGGGCTGCAAAGTTGTCAGTTGAGTAGCCTTGCGTCTCGGAAGAGGTTCAGCTGCAAGTTGCAAAGAGGATTGCGGTCGTAATGTTTCAGAAGTCGCACTTCAGCGATGGGATGTGTTGCTCAAGTTATAAGAATGTTTGGAAGTGAAGAGATATGATAAGGGGCTGTTTGGAATGTGATCGAGTTGAAGAGAATGAGTTTTGGAGTGAAAGTTTCGTAAGCAAAACGCAGGAAAGATTTTGATTCATTATGAAACTTCGAAAATTCATAACTGGAGTTCTGGACATCCGATTTGAGTTCCGTTTGAAGCGTCGGAAAGCTAAAGAGATGAACTTTGTTATAAAAATGGTTTCAGAAGTTGTAACATATTTAATTGTGACAGGATGATGTTGGAAAGAGGTGAAGTTGCGGTTACGCGTGCTCTTAGAACTAGACTTGTTTGTTGGTACTGCACGGGATGTCAGTGTCAGAGTTGAACGGATTGAAGGAATAATTAAAAGGTTTGTTGAGAAGCAATTTTAGGAATTAAGTGTACCATTTGAGGAGTTTTGGAAATATCATTTAAGGTGTCGTTGCATGGCGTCAGTGTTGCAATTTCGGGCAACGATTGGAAAATTCATATCTTGAGATCCGAGTATCTGATTTAAGTGCCGTTTGGGGCATTGCGAAGCTGACTTAATAACCATGATATATGTTGTTATTTGATGTTTTAAACTTGTTTGAAATGTGTTCCCATTATAAAAACAGAGGCGTGGGAATTTTGGGTTGTTGGGAACCGGTTCCCAGATAGAGACAACCCGGTTCCCCATAGTAAAAATCAGAGACGAGTTATGGGAAGCAGCCAGGAACCGGTTCCTGTGTGGGAGGAACCGGGTTCTACTGTGTGTTTTTGGAAAATTGTTTTTACTTTAAAAACCCATAACTTTTTATCCTATGAGGAGATATTCTGAAGTCGGTTAAGGAAGCGTGAAACTTGTTGAATAGGAATGCCTACTACCGGGATTGTTTGAAACAAAATTGAGTAGAATATGTTGTTGAGGAATAAGTTGATGAGATGTTCGATAATAAAGATGATTTGAGTACCGATGGATTTTAGTGAAGAATGAATTAGTAGAAAAGGTGAAATAAGTTTTAGTACGGTTGAAGTCGTATTTATGATGCCAAAGCAACGACATGTATAGAAGGAGAATTGTAGAGGATTTCTTACACCTATTGGTGTGAGGAAGGATTGTTGAGATTCTGAGTGGAATGATACTTGGACGCAAAAGATGTCATGGGATTTAGAGTGAAACCAAGAGTATGATTGTTGTCGCGGTCTTTTGCTAAGATGAGGATTTTGATTTGGGACGAGATAAATAGAAAGGTACGAGTATATTAGTGATTATGAAGTTGGAAGTACTTAACAAGCGTGTGACGTTAAGTGACTATGAAGTGGATTGTGTAAAATGTTTGAATGTTGGTATCTCACTGACAAGATCCAATGAGAGAGAAGTGTGCAAGTTGTAGAGACTCAGAGTGAACTATTGGACTATGTCGATGTTAATGAGTTTGGGTGCAAACTCGGAAAGGGACACTATTATGTAGTAATGACAATTTATGCTTAAATATGGTTGTCGGCTATCTATTGACAAATTGAGGACTTGATCACCCTTAATCTCTTGTTGATAGTAGACGGAATCATATAGATAGGATGAGCTTGTTTGTTACCTTAATGGTTTAAGTTGTGATGAATATTAAACCGTGAGAATAATCACTCACCATGTTGTGTGAACTTATGAAGAAGTGAATACGAAAGAGTGCAATATATTGGATGATGATTTAAGACGGGTAATCATAATCGCGCAACGAAAGTGTGATGTGGAGTAGTGTTATGAGTATTACTCGTGGGCAGTGAGGAATTAATATGTCAGGAGCCTACATAGAGGTTGTGTATTGATCTATATGTTGGATTTATAATCTAGTGGATGAAAGGATGTCATTTCGGAGAATTAGTACTCTTTTAAAATAATTGTCGAGATGATGAGTATTTTATTGTGGATGTACTTAGTTAACGAGTATGTATTCAGCGAAGCTAAGGTGATGAGTTGATACTATATGATGCTACGATAATCTTATGATGTGGTAAGGTGTTATTGTAGATTTCCAGATATAATGAGGAATTATACTCTATGAAGAACGAAGTTGATTGAATTCTTAGAGAAGAGCGAGACTCGGTTTGAGCTATTTCATAAGCAATGGTATATTAAGGATGATGAGTGTGATTATAATTACTCGTGTGTACTCGTTCTGATGGTCAGAATGTTTAAATAGAGGAAGTAAATCAGGAATTTGTTTTGAGTGCGAGTAAGTATTGACGAGTGGTGGATTAGTACCATGGATGGTAAAGAATGATTCTTGAACGAATGAGTAAAGAGGGCCAGAGTTGGGTATAACTGAGAAATCTAATTAGTAATGATGATTGTAATGGGTAATCAAAATAGAGCAGCAAAAGCAGGAATGTAACATGTTGGATAATTGCTGGTATAACTTGAGAGGAGTCAGATGGTTGAAATTCAATGGTATAGGAATTTTATTATCGAGATCTTGAAGTAAGCAGTTGGTGAAAAGTTTGAGCGTTATTTCATCGCTCAGATGGAAAAGTGTGTCTAAGGTTGGTACGTTCGGTAGATGGAATGCTTTACTGCAGTGTTGATCGGGTGTGGTCATACCATGGTTGTGTAATTATATTACTCAGTTATTGGGCGTATTATATGAGTCGCACCTTGACGTTCCATTATCGTTAACCTTGGGAGATATGGCGAGTGGCACACCTTGGGATAGTCAAATGCGACGTAAGAGCTGAGATTGAATGCATGAGACATGCTTATGTTGGTTATGTCAGATGAGTTTTGAGGTTCGACTAAGAAAGTGTTAACTGAGAACAGGAGAGTTAGATGGAGGAACCCTATTTGGAACTTTTCAGTAGAAGTATGTTTTCGAGGACGAAAACTCTTTTAGTGGGAGAGAAATGTAACACCCCATATTCTCTAATTTTAATTTAATTGGAAATTAAATTATTAATTAGAATTATTTTGGTATTTGGTTGAATTATTGTAGAATTATGGATTAAGAGCCATTGGGCCGGATGTGAGGTTAGTAGTATGGGGGTGCTAAGTGAGTAAGCCCATTACTAACTATTTTATGTTTTCATAAAATAAGGGGAAATAAGGAAAAAGAGTCAGAACGTGAAATATGAGAAGTTGAAGAGAAGAGCTGAAGAACGTAAAGAGGAACCAAAGAGGAAGAGGACCAAAATGAAGAATTTGGCTAAGGTAAGGGGTGATTACTCTAATTATATGGTATTATGATTTTGATGATGTTAGGATTGAATTAAGGGATAAGAATCTCTATTTGGGATGTTAGGTTTTGTGAAATACCAACACTGACATGTATGATTTGATGAATTGACTGCAATTGATGATGTAGTATTGTTACATGGTGTTTTGGTATGTTGTTTGTGCATTAGAATCATGTATTTGGAGTATTTTGATGTCATTGGTGATCAAATTGGTAATGGTATGAGTTGGTATGAGTTTGGGATGCATAAAAGCCTTAAAAATCATGTTTTTCAGCTACTGGGTTCGTGGGAACCGGTTCCCATGTGGGAGGAACCGGATTCCACTGTGTTAGAACGTTAAAAACAGCATTTTTGGGTCCAGGAACCGGTTCCCATGTGGGACGAACCGGGTTCCAGTACAAATTCCAGCAGCACGTTTTGAAAACTGTTCTAACTTTAAAAGCTTCTAATTTTTGAACCGTAAGTCCGTTTTAGACGCCGTTTTGGACGTTGTTTCTTAAATTAAATACTCTACAATATAAAGTAAAGAAAACAACAATAACTTGATTTTATTTTGCAAATCTTGATTTATTTCGTTTATGGCGTGTTTTGTACATTGTGTGCATGATTTGGTTAATGTGACAATATGGTGATGTTGTAATGATATAGCTGTGATTTGACGTTATATGTGGTGTGAATTATATATGATGAATAGGTGATATGGACGTAAGGTCCGAGTTTTGTATCGTGTTTATATTATTTATTGGGTGATGTTTTATATGTATGCGTGTGATATATTTGTATGAATGCTAAAACTAATGCATGCTTATTTGGTGATGAATTGGTGATGATAATGAGACGATGTGATACATCGGATTGGTGATGTTGTAAGCATGTTATATGTTGCATTCATTCGCATACATTTTTGGTGATGGATCCCGGTGATGAAAGTGGATCAAAATGGTGGGCATAATTCCCATTGTGTGGAATTTGTGCTGGTTAAACTGTATCTCAGTGATGAAAAAGATCAGTTGGATGGGTGTATCCCATGTATGGTACCACATGCATAAGAGTCTGGATGGTCTTTGTATAAATTGTGACAGGTCAGGATGAAATCCGGTGTTATGATTGTGTGGTGTTATTGGTGCATACTTTTGATTTGTGCTTGTGATTTGTATGAATTGATAAATCTGAATATGCTAAGTAGGGTGGATAATTGCTTATGAAATTCTATATCTGATGATTTATAATGCTATTTAATTATGATGTAGTCTCACCCTTACTTTGATGATTTCAGATTGAAGTAGCGGTTTAAGCGATCGGTGAGGATAACTCGTAGAGTTTATCCGGTTATGTGGAGTCGTGTTGGTCATGCTCTGATCTTGTAACACTGGGGGTCGATAGTCTTAGAGTTACTTGATATACGTTGTTGCCATTATTGGTTATGGATTATGTATTGTTGATTTGTTTGGATACGTTTCTTAACGTTGTTAAAATGAGTTTCCGCTGTGCTAAACACATGTTTTGATATTTGGTTTAATTCTAATAAAGCATGACAAACCTATTTGGAGTTTTATCTATTTTTATTAATTGTAACATCCTTGCTGTAAATTACTCTGATTTATTTATATTTCGCGGGGGTTTTTAGAAGAGTGTTACATTTGTCATGAAACATTATATGCTGTGTATGAATATGCGTATGATGTATTATGTATGATGTATGATGTATGATGTATGATGTATGAAGTATGATGTATGAAGCTTCTGTTTGGGGAAAATAAACCCCTACTAGCAATTTGGAAATGAAGGCATTGTGATCGTTGAAGATCTTTGCTGTCTTGTTCGAGTACACTCGGCTGGGGACCTTCTTTGAGAACCAGGGTGCTCTGTTGAAGGATCTTTGACTACTGCTCGGGGATGAAAGGTAATTTGAAAGTTCTGACTTTGATGCCCTTTAAATGGGAATGAGAAAGATGCATAATCCTCCGATGCACTATTTGACCAATCCGTGGTGTGGAGACCACACTTTCTGGGGACAACACTCTTGAACAGCCCTGCTGGGAAATAAGATTTCTCGAATCACTTTTTTGGAGAGAAAAATCTCATTGAGGAACTTGCTGAGAAATGCATCTCTGTTGGGGATTTCTCTTCTGATGCTGGTTTCGGGATGATGTCCGAATGATTGGGACATTACCTGAATGCTATTCCTATTTTTTCTGGTAAACATCAATCATATTCAAATGCACATGTTCATTCAAAATTATCATTGGGACGTTTACGTATTCAAAACAGAAAAAGTGAAAATGTTGATCTTGAGCATGAGCTGCATTGATTTTTAAAAAAGAGCCATAATAGGCGGATTAGTACAAGGAGACAAAAATCCTAGTAGCAGGAAATTGTCATAAAACTTTGAAAAGTACTTATAAAGAGAAATAGCTATGTGAAAACAATCCAGTCAAGTTTCAATTCTGCTATTGCTAATCTGTCTTCGAGTATCTCATCCCTCACTTGTTGGAAGAAAATGATTGGACTGATTGGTTCCTTTGATGTGTTGAACCTTGAAGGTGAGTAGATAGCCAAACGGAACATAGTTGTACGCTTTATTCCCTAACTTTTGCCTAGGCTACCTTTTCAGGTTTTCAGCCTACCGGGATAATTATTTATTTTTTAGTCTCGAACTTTTGCCTGGATCGCCCTTTCAGGTTTTCAATCCACCGAGACGCTCATTTTTGCCTAAGTTGCCCTTTCAGGTTTTCAACTTAGCGAGCTTTTCTTTAAGCGAAGTACTTTTTGACTATGTCCGCATTTACAGGGTGTGGGAAATCCTCGCCATCCATGGTAGTAAGCAACATGGCACCGCCGGAGAATATTTTCTTGATTACAAACGGTCCCTCATAAGTGGGAGTCCACTTGCCCCTGGGGTCACCTTGTGGTAAGATGATGCGTTTGACAACCAAATCACCGGTTTGGTATGCCTAACTTTTGACTTTCTTGTTGAAGGCTTTAATCATGCGCTTTTGGTACAACTGACCATGACAAATAGCTGCGAGCCTCTTCTCATCAATCAAGTTTATCTGGTCCAACCGAGTCTGAATCCAATCGTCTTCATCTAGATCTGCTTCTTTCATAATCCTTAGGGAAGGAATTTGAATTTCAACTGGAAGAACTGCCTCCATACCATAGACTAAGGAAAACGGAGTTGCCCCTGTTGAAGTACGCGCTGATGTGCGATAACCATGAAGAGCAAAAGGTAATATCTCATGCCAGTCTTTGTAGGTTACTGTCATCTTTTGTATGATTTTCTTGATGTTCTTATTGGAAGCTTCCACCGCGCCATTCATCTTTGGTCGATATGGAGAGGAATTATGATGTTTGATCTTGAATTGTGTGCAGAGTTCAGTAATCATTCTGTTGTTTAAATTTGTGTCATTGTCTGTGATGATCATTTCAGGGATGCCATACCGACAAGTGAGATTATGCATGATAAACATGGCCACAACATTCTTGGTGACAGAAGCAAATGAAGCGGCTTCTACCCATTTTGTGAAGTAATCAATAGCTACCAGGATAAAGCGATGTCCGTTGGAGGCAGTAGGCTTGATTTCTCCAATCATATCAATACCCCACATTGCAAAAGGCCAAGGAGCCGTCAGGACGTTTAACGGGACTGGAGGTACATGTACTTTGTCGGCATATATCTGGCATTTGTGACAGGTTCTGGAGTGACGATGGCAGTCTGTCTCCATGGTAGACCAGTAATAACATGCTCTTAAGATCTTTTTAGCCATTGTATGTCCACTTGAATGAGTACCAAAGGCACCATCGTGTATGTCTTCCATAATCTGTTCCGCTTCCTTCTTGTTTACACAACGAAGCAAAGTCGAGTCATGGTTGCGTTTGTACAAGATTCCATTACTTAGAAAGAACTTAGCGGCAAATCTTCTTAGAAACTTTCTATCGTTAATGGATGCCCCTTCAGGGTACTCCTGAGCTTCGAGATATCTTTTTACTTCATGGAACCATGGTTTTTCTTCCATTCCTTCAGCATCGATCTCATTGCAATAGGCTGGTTCATCCTGTCTGTAAATGGTGATCATCGGCGCCTCATTGTCCCACCTGATTTTGAACATGGATGACATGGTGGCTAGAGCATCAGCTAGTTGATTTTCTTCGTGCGGGATATGTTCAAAAGTGATTTCTTCAAAGTATGGAATCAAACTCAGCACATATTCTTTGTAAGGAATTAGATTCGGGTGCTTCGTGTCCCATTCCTCTTTGACTTGATAAATTACAAGCGCCGAGTCTCCGTAGACCTCCAGGAACTTGATTCTTAGATCAATTGCAGCTTTGAGACCCAGAATACATGCTTCATACTCGGCTATATTATTAGTGCAGTTGAAGCATAATCTGGCAGTGAATGGTGTATGACCTCCTGTGGGAGAAATGATCACAGCTCCGATTCCATTGCCGAGTGCATTAGAAGCTCCATCAAAAACCATAGTCCATCGGGATCCTGGCTCGGGTCCTTTTTCCGGTCCTGGTTGTTCATAGTCGGTAACTTGCATAATGTCTTCATTTGGGAAGTCAAAGTTCAATGCTTGGTAATCATCCACTGCTTGATGAGCCAGATGATCGGCTACTACACTTCCTTTGATTGCTTTTTGTGAAGTGTACTGGATGTCATACTCTGTTAAGATCATTTGCCATCTTGCTATTCTTCCAGAGAGAGCAGGTTTTTCGAACACATACTTGATAGGATCCATTTTGGAGATCAGGAAAGTGGTATGGTTTAGCATATACTGTCTTAGTCGGCGAGCCGCCCATGCTAAGGGACAGCAAGTTTTCTCGAGTAGTGAGTATCTTGTTTCACAATCGGTAAACTTTTTGCTAAGATAGTAGATTGCATGCTCCTTTTGGCCGGACTCGTCATGTTGCCCCAGTACACACCCCATTGAATCTTCTAACACAGTTAGGTACATTATCAGAGGTCTTCCTTCCACTAGTGGTAAGGAGATTGGCGGTTTTTGAAGATATTCTTTGATCTTATCAAAGGCTAACTTGAATTTGTCATTCCATCTTTCCACTTGATCTTTCTTCAATAGTTTGAAGATCGGCACACAAGTAGTAGTCATATGGGCAATAAATCTGGCTATGTAATTCAGACGTCCCAAGAATCCTCTGACCTGTTTCTCGGTACGGGGTATAGGCATTTCTTGAATGGCTTTGACCTTGGCAGGATCAACTTCAATACCTTTGCTGCTGATGATGAAACCTAAGAGTTTACCGGATCTTACTCCAAAGGTACACTTGTTCGGATTCAATCGCAACCTGTATTTCTTGAGTCTGTCAAACAGCTTGTGCAGATGACCCAGATGTTCTTCTTCGGTGTTGGACTTCACAATCATATCATCGACATAAACCTCTATCTCCTGATGAATCATATCATGGAACAGAGCCACCATTGCGCGCTGATATGTTGCTCCTGCATTCTTTAAACCAAAGGGCATTACTTTGTAACAAAAGGTTCCCCAGGGTGTTGTGAAGGTTGTTTTTTCCATGTCTTCGGGTGCCATCTTGATTTGATTGTACCCTGAGAATCCATCCATAAAGGAGAATACCTTGCATTGTGCAGTATTGTCAACTAGTACATCGATGTGAGGTAAAGGGAAATCATCCTTGGGGCTTGCCCGAATCAGATCTCTGTAGTCTACACACATTTTGACTTTCCCGTCTTTTTTAGGCACAGGTACTATGTTAGCTATCCAAGGAGGATAACTCACAACTTTCAGAAAGCCAACATTGAATTGTTTCTCAACCTCGTCTTTGATCTTCTTTGACATACCGGGCCTACTCCTCTGCAATTCCTGCTTAACTGGAGTGCTACCTTCTTTGATTGGCAGGCGATGAACCACAATGTCCGTGTCAAGGCCAGGCATATATTCATAGGACCAAGCAAATATCTCAATGTAGTCTTGTAACATTCGAATTAGTCTTTGCTTGACACTGTCTTCTAGATCAGCCCCTATCTTGATTTCTTTCTTTTCTTCGTCACTGCCCAAGTTGATAACCTCAATCGGTTCTTCATGCGGCTGTATAGTCTTCTCTTCTTGTTCTAACAGCCTTGCAAGTTCTCTTGGTACTTCACAATCTTCCTCACTTTCGTCCTCAGTTTGGTAGATCGGATTTTCAAAGTCATGACTGGCAATAGCAGAATCGTTATCAACAGGATCCAGAGTGAATGTGAATCTGCATTTATTTATGTGGGTGTGTGTAAGAACACATAGCTATTTGAAAAATGAATAAAGCAAAGAAAGAAAAAAGATCACAAAATTTGAATATGCAAATGTCCCATGATTTTATTGAATGAACATGATCATGGTATGACAAACCCTTATAAAAAGGACCAGTGTGCTTCGGGCAAGGCACACGGCTTTCAAGTTCATGGTTCGATAGTACAGGAACCATTTTTATCTTTGAACAATATAAACAACGAAAATAGGAAATTGCATTTACTCCTGATCAAAGGAGATCACATCCTCAGCTTCCCAGTTGTTCAATCCATTGTTGTGAGCAGGGAGTATCCAGTTGCTCCAATTGCAGTTGTTTTCTTCATCTTCCACAGCATTGATTTCTTTGGTGGGGAAATGAGCTGTTGATCTTTCGGGATAAGTAATATATTCTGATGGATACGAGAGCCCAGGCTGAGATACCTCTGTTGGCTGAGCGAGATACCCGATAAGATTGTCCCATCCAGTTGGAATGATGTCTTCAAGGGAGACTTGTGCATTCTGGGGAGCAGTTGTTAGCTGAAGATTTCGTTTTGCAAATATGATCCTTCGAAGGGTGAAGACTCGAAGGAGGATGGTTGCTGATGACCGTCTTTGAAGATAAAATGGCTCCTGATGGCCATGTTTCGAGGATGAAGAATTTTAAGTCATAACGAAGATAGTGAATGCTGAAACTAGTAGGAGTGTATATCTTTGAGACTTAGACAAATTTTACGAGATATGTTAAGTACTGATGCTTAGCGTGTTTTCGTGGTATTTTAATGTTAAGTTATATTGCCACGCGTCGAAGGAGGATTCAGGCGGGAAGATTTGAAATTCGAAGAAGTTTGCATAACTGTCCAGAGACAGATGGCTTTCCGGGGATTCTCATGAGAAACGTGGCATTAGATTAGCGTAGGACCGTTAAGGTTGAAACTAGTATAAATAAGGGTTCTAATGTTAGGATTCGGTGTGTTCATTTTGTACAAATCACTCACATATTACTCAAGTATCAAGTGTTAAGAGAAAGAGTTCGCTGAGAAATGTACGTATGACACCACCACCATTTTAATACATGTGTATTTTCCTTTATTTTCAAGTATCGTTCGATATTATTGCATTTCGTTTACTTCCTGCCATTTACATTCCTGCACTCTTTATTTTCATGTTATTTATCTTTGAAGTATTTAACATTTCTGCACTTTAAGATTCTTGCACTTTTACAGTTTTTTGTCTTATGTTTTATCTTGACTTACCTTTCGCTGAAGTTATGTTTACGTGTATAACCAAGTGATTGCTAACCTTTATTGTTTCGATTGAGTAATTCTTATTTTCAAGGCAAATCATAGACATGGTTCGAATCATCATAAATAACAATCTTTTTGACTATGTCCTAGGATCAATCTAGTCGATCCTGCGAGTAACCAAATCATATTTATTATAATTTGGAAGACTAGCGGTTGTTTACCGGAAATCACCGTAAACAAATTGGCACGCCCAGTGGGACAGTGTCAAGCAGATTATTTTTAATCAATTGTTTTATTTTGTCTAGACAATATCAAGACCTTGTATGAACCTTAGGAACGGTAAATTAACAAACAGTGCACAACCGATTCCCAAACGAAGGTACAACAAGAAAATGGTCGTCACGACCAGTGCAGGGGGAGATCAAGATCCCCCACAAGGCTCAGGATCAGGAGCGGCAAATTCTACGCATGTTTCAACTTCTACTCAAGAAGCGCGGGATACATCGGGTCCAAATGGATCGAGACCCACGGATAGTTCCCAGGCTATACCTGAGAATAATACAGGACCATCAGGGACTATTCCAGTTTCAATGTCGACTACCGCACCTTCATCCACAAGCGCAAACGAGATACCACTTTTCTCGACAAATGCTGCAAATAACTTATTCAACCTAGGGTCGAACTCTGCGTTCGAATGGAGGCCAAACTACCCATACGGAATGCCATATCCATATGGAACAGGCGTACGAGGGGCAGGACCTACATATGCTACAACTAACAATGCGACATTTTCGCCAAATGTTGGTTCAGTGGGTCGAAGTGCACAAAATACTGGCTTCTCTGCCCAAATACCCAATTTTACCACAAGTAATCAAGCAGCATTCCGACAAGAAATGAATGCAAGCAACCATGATATGTTAGGGGTCTTGGCCATGGAACTGGCTTCAATTTTGAATCCACTAGCAACAAATATTACTAGTACGAATCGAGAGAATGTGGAGATTTTCCAAAAGATATCATCTCAAATGAATTGAATGGCAGATTTCATGGGAGTTCCATACCCTAAACGAAAGGACAAGCAGCCCTTGTATCGAGAAGAAGGACCTATTATGGAACGTATTCAAGATGTGGTCCCTCCGTCTAGGACAACCACTAATAATGTAGTTGCCCCACAAAGAACAGCGGCAATCGAAGGGAACCAAGTAATAGATTTGGAGGCTTCGAATCAAAGAGCTGTTCCCGTTCAACAGGAAATGGAGGAAGTAAGACCCAGATTAAGGATAGTGGGTAGGAACGAACATCCAGATGAAATCGTTCAGAGAGTCAGAAGAGAAAATCTGGCTACGGAAAATAACTTAACTGCCATGATAGAAAGGGTTATGGCCAATAACGGCCTTAGTACTGGACTTCGACGTCCAAATTATACATCCCCCATATCAGATTATGTCATGCAGACAGAGTTGCCTAGAGGCACTAAAGTACCCAAGTTCACAAAGTTTTCAGACGAAACTAGCGAGTCAACTATGGAACATATTGCCAGATATCTGACAGAAGCAGGAGACTTAGCAGGGAACGAGGATTTAAGGATCAAATATTTCCCTAGTTCGCTAACAAAGAATGCTTTTATTTGGTTCACTACTTTACCACCAAATTCGATAGATGCTTGGGCACACTTAGAAAGGTTGTTCCATGAACAGTTCTACATGGGCCAAACCAAGATAAGTCTGAAAGAATTGGCCAGCATTAAGAGGAAGTTTACAGAACCAATTGATGATTACCTGAATAGGTTCCGACTGTTGAAATTAAGGTGTTTCACAACAGTCCCAGAGCATGAATTGGTCGAAATGGCTGCCGGTGGTCTAGATTATTCAATTAGAAAGAAACTAGATACTCAGTACCTTAGGGATATGGCCCAGTTGGCAGATAGGGTTCGACAAGTCGAACGTTTGAAAGCAGAAAAAGCTAGAGCAAACAAGGGATATAAAAAGGAAAGGGTAGCATACGTCGAGGCGGAAGACGCCAATGACGAATCTTTCAGCGACTCATACGGCATAGAAGAGGTCGAAATAGATTTAGCCAAACTGAAAGAAGCGCCACCTTATGCTTGCAAATTACTCAATCCTGCAAATGGAAAAAACCCAGTAGAAAACGATAAGAACGATAGATTCCCTAAGAAAACTTACACATTCGACGTCACTAAGTGTGATAAAATATTTGATTTACTAGTAAAAGATGGCCAAATGATACTGCCTCCAAATTCCAAAATTCCTCCGTTAGAACAACGGAAGAAGAGAGGCTTTTGTAAATATCATGGTTTTTTGGGCCATAAAACCTCACAATGTTTTCTTTTCAGGGATCTAATTCAAAACGCTATCAAGGATGGACGTTTGAAGTTTGCTGACAAGACTAAGAGTCACATGAAGGTCGACACAAATCCTTGGAACATTGCTGAAGCTAGCCTGTGTGAACCACTGGATGTCAACATGGTAGAGGTATCTGAGGTAGACATTGCGAAAGTTCAGACAATGTTAACCGGAAAGCAGGCTACTGAAAGCCTAAATGACGATGCGGTCTTCAATACTGATGTTGAAGAATCCTCCAAGACAGAGATAACTGAAGTTTCGAGAGGAAAAACCAATGAGGCCACTGAAGACCTCAGGGTAAAACTTCAGCAAATCCAGATTTCTGAAGCCCCTCCAGCAGTTGTTAACATGGTCAGTGCCAGACGACCAGTGTCTGAATTTGGCGAATTGGAGACATGGTTGACAAGGCAAAAGGGAAACATTGAAATTCCTCCAAGAGGGGAAAGTCTCAAAGATTATCTCTGGAATTGCCATGAAAGGAATGGCGGAAAACAATGGATGTGTCCAAGGTGTTCGATCATGCTGAATCGAAAGGGCTCGACGCGAAAGATGGGAACACCCCGGGAGAGAACCAAACCCTTTGCTACAAGTGTACCCAAAGATGGAAGAAAGCTTAGTGGGATTTTTGGTTAGATGTCACAGGGAAAACACTGAAGTTGCACTGTGTCCCAGATGTGGGGCAGTCTATGATGAAATGCTGGCACGATCATTCGAGAAGGTGTACTGCTACATGGGTCGAGAAACTCAGGGATTGCGTCCTAACCTATACGGTTTCGATATATGGACCCCAACGAAAAGACTTGATAGCCCACATCCTAGAGCTCGAAGGGTAACATTCAAAGTCCCTGCAGATGTACCTAGGGACAGATGGGTGCAAGCTGGTGCAAGAACCAACAAATGGCGAAGTTGGGACCAAGGAGGAAGGACTGCAATGGCATATAGGAAGCAATTTCAAAACTCAAATCGAGAGATGTATCGGTTGGAGAATTACAAGGGAAAAAATCCTATGTCCAGATCCCAGTGGAGAAGGCACCAGAGAATGAAAAAGGCTCAAAGAGAACACAGACCAAGAGAAGCTGGAGAGTCTAGTAGCAACCAAGCCCCACACCAGGGGGCAAAGGCAAGCAAACCTCCGGTGGAACGCAGACTATTCGAAGCTGAAAGTATTTTAGAAGAAGAAGAAAAGATGCATTCCAGTCCTTGGAAGGAGGAGGATAGAATGACAAATGATTTCGATTCTGACGGGGTGTCATCTATAAACCTCAACTGCAACGTTGTGTCTGTACTCCCTCGTGAGTTTAATCAGGAAACTGAAGTTGAAGACTGCGAAGAGACTGATATCGAAGAAGTGGTGAAACACAGACCTGTGTGTTACTATGTTCTAAACAACGGTGCAGTTGAAGAGCAGAACGCTTTCTTCGAGAGGCCCGATGAAGGTATGCGAAATCATTTGAAACCACTCTACATAAGGGCTAAAATTGAAAATGTTGGCATTAATAAAGTCCTAGTAGATGGGGGGGGCAGCAGTGAACCTAATGCCCCAATACATGCTGAAAAGAATTGGTATGTTCGATACCGATATAAGGCCACACAACATGGTTTTATCTAACTATGAAGGCAAGATAGGACAGACACTGGGAGTTGTTCAGGTGAATTTAACTGTTGGCTCAGTCACGAGGCCAACTATGTTTATGGTTATACCAGCAAAAGCAAACTACAACCTTTTGCTCGGAAGAGAATGGATCCACGGAGTTGCAGCTGTGCCATCGACAATGCATCAAAGGGTAACCATTTGGAGAGAAGATGGTATAGTAGAGAATATTGAAGGGGATCAGAGTTACTATATGGCTGAAGTTAATCAAGTTAATAAAACTAACTTCGATAGGAACTTGGCAAACATAGGACCTTGTCATGCTGCAGAAGAGATGTATACCCCAAATAAAAATGCATTGTACTACTTAACTCTACACCCAAATGGGTTCCAGTGGGACAGGGAAATAATGGATGGCCCAACAGATACAGCACCATTGGAGAATTATCTAACAATACGGCCAACAGGCTGGGATGATGACATTAATAATGTATGAGTTTTCTTTCTTCAAAAAGATTTCGGCTTACGTAGCCGAGAACAAAAGAAAGGCGGCTCTCGAAGCCGAATTACCAATGATCAACACAGTCCTAACCAAAAGAGAAATGACAGATTCAGATGTACATATGATCCCTAAATCCCTTGAAGATCTGGTTCAAGTCGAAGAGATCCTAGGAGAAGGATCGAGTCCGAGGTTAGATGCAATTTATGATGAAGAGCCTCTGGGATTCGAAAAGGACCCAATGGCATCAAATATAAAGATGTTAGCCCAAGATCCACTCGAAGAAGTAAATCTTGGAGACGAAGGTCAAAAGAGGATAACGTACATCAGCACGAAACTAGAACCGGCACTAAAAGCAACGGTCATCAAATTGTTAAAAGAAAACAAAGACTGTTTTGCTTGGGATTACGACGAGATGCCTGGTCTAAGAAGAGACTTGGTCGAACTAAAGTTACCAATAAAAGAAGGGAAGAAACCTATAAAGCAAACTCCCAGAAGGTTCGCGCCAGAGATTCATTCAAAGATTAAAGTAGAGGTCGAAAGACTTCTACGTTGCAAGTTCATCCAAACCACAAGGTATGTTGAATGGATTGCTAATATAGTACCGGTAATTAAAAAGAATGGTTCATTAAGAGTATGCATAGATTTTCGTGATCTAAATGCAGCAACTCCTAAGGATGAATATCCCATGCCTGTGGCAGAAATGTTAGTGGATTCAGCCGCAGGTTTCGAGTATCTAAGTATGTTGGATGGATACTCTGGTTATAATCAGATCTTCATTGCAGAAGAGGATGTGTCCAAAACGGATTTTCGTTGCCCAGGGGCAATAGGCACCTATGAGTGGGTTGTAATCCCTTTCGGTTTAAAAAATGCCGGGGCAACCTATCAAAGAGCAATGAATTCTATATTCCATGATTTTATAGAAACATTCATGCAGGTTTACATAGATGACATTGTGGTGAAGTCTACTTCAGATTTCAGTCATCTCGATCATCTGAGCCAATCATTCGAAAGAATGAGAAAACATGGCTTGAAGATGAATCCCCTCAAATGTGCTTTCTTTGTGCAGGCAGGTGATTTCTTGGGTTTCGTAGTCCACAAAAAAGGAATAGAAATCAACCAAAATAAGACAAAGGCTATAATGGAAACCAGGCCTCCATCCACGAAGAAAGAACTACAGTCTTTATTGGGGAAGATAAACTTCTTAAGGAGATTTATCTCTAATTTGAGTGGACGCACGCAAGCCTTCTCACCTCTATTACGACTCAAGCAAGGAAAGTTTGAATGGCGTGTGGAATATCAAGAAGCTTTTGATAAAATCAAGCAATACTTGATTCATCCACCAATTCTATCTCCCCCAAATGGAAAGAAACACATGCGCCTATACATTTCGGCTTCAGATAAAACAATAGGCAGCATGTTAGCACAAGTAGATGAAAATGGCATCGAAAGAGCCATTTATTATTTAAGTAGAGTACTCAATGATGCAGAGACTAGGTATAGCGCAATAGAAAAACTCTGCCTTTGTTTATATTTCTCTTGTATCAAACTCAAGTATTATATAAAGCCAGTTGATGTTTATGTTTCGTCTCATTGCGATGTTATCAAACATATGTTATCAAAGCTAATATTGCACAGTCGAATTGGCAAATGGGCTTTAGCCCTTACTGAGTACTCGTTGATATTTCAACCTCTCAAGGCAATGAAAGGTCAGATTGTATCAGATTTCATTGTTGACCATGCAGTGGTTGAGAACCCTCAACAATATGTAGATTTGAAGCCTTGGAAGCTATACTTCGATGGTTCGACTCATAGAGAAGGAACTGGTGTTGGAATATTGATAATTTCTCCTGATGGAATTCCAAAAAAGCTCAAGTATAAGATTGAAGGTCCTTTATGCTCCAACAACGAAGCTGAATATGAAGCACTAATTGCTGGACTTGAAGCTTTGTTAGAATTGGGGGCAACCAGAGTCGAAATTAAAGGAGACTCCGAACTAGTGATTAAGCAATTAACAAAGGAGTACAAATGCATCAAAGAAAACTTGATCATGTACTTTGTCATAGCAAATAGGTTGCTCAAGAAATTCGAATATGTGGAATTAAAACACGTCTCAAGGACCAACAACCAAGAAGCAAATGACTTGGCACAGTTAGCCTCAGGATACAGGGTATCAAAAGAGAAGTTAGAGGAACTGATTGAAGTAAGAGGGAGAGCAATGTCTACAAAACTTTCCCCAAGTGATCTGGAGAATTCACAATTAGGTTACGCTAACAAAGAAGAGTTCGAAGTATTAAACATAGACTCATTGATAGATGCAGATTGGAGGAGTCCAATAGTAAACTATCTAAAAAAATCCTTCGACAGACACAGACAGGAAGGTGAAATATAGAGCCCTGTCATATTTCTTGATGGGAAACGAATTGTTCAAGAAAACTCCTGAAGGTGTATTGTTGAAATGCTTGGGTGAAGCAGAAGCATATTTGGCTCTTTCAAATGTACACAGTGGAGCATGTGGTGCACATCAAGCAGGACACAAAATGAAATGGCTTCTGTTTCGTTATGGAATGTATTGGCCTTCCATGTTAAAAGACTGCATAGAGTTTGCGAAAGGGTGTCAAGAATGTCAAGAACATGCAGGTATCCAACACGCCCCAGCAAATGAATTAAGTTCAATAGTGAAACCATGGCCTTTTAGGGGATGGGCACTAGATTTGATTGGAGAAATTCACCCAAAATCGTCTAAAGGTCAAAGATACATATTGGTAGGAATAGACTACTTCACAAAATGGGTCGAAGCAATACCACTCGCGAATGTGGATCAAGAGGCCGTGATTGAGTTTATTCAGAAACATATTATATACAGATTTGGAATCCCAGAAAGTATAACTACTGATCAAGGATCAGTGTTCACTGGGCGAAAGATGCAGGACTTCGCCAAAGAAATAGGGTTCAAATTGTTTACTTCTACACCTTACTATGCTCAGGCAAATGGACAAGTTGAAGCAGCAAACAAGATAATAATTGGTCTTATTAAGAAACATGTGGGGAAAAAACCCAAGAATTGGCATAAAACTTTGGACCAAGCACTTTGGGCTTGTCGAACATCTCCAAAAGAAGCTACAAATACAACACCTTTCCAACTGACGTTTGGTCACGACGCAGTACTCCCAATCGAGATATACCTGCAGTCAGTAAGGATACAAAGACAGGCAGAAATCCCTCCCAACATATACTGGGAGTTAATGATGAATGAATTAGTAGACCTGGACGAAGATGGACTTCGAGCATTGGAGATGATAAAAAGGCAAAAGGAAAGAGTATCCAGAGAATACAACAAAAAGGTGAAAGGTAAAACGTTTATCAATAATGACTTAGTTTGGAAAGTTATTTTACCTATAGATCGAAAGAATCAGGCACTTGGTAAATGGTCCCCACACTGGGAAGGACCCTTTCGAGTCTTAAAGGTATTTTCGAATAATGCTTACGAAATCGAAGAATTAACAGAAGATCGCAGGATCTTAAGAGTAAATGGGAAATATCTGAAGAGATATAAACCAAGCATGTACGAAGTAAAGATTGCAAAAACGTAGATATTCAAGGTACTACGTAAGCCAAAATGGTTGAACTAATGCTAAAATGGCTTTGTGATCAAAATATACGATAAATAAAGTAAAGAGACAAAGAAACATCAAAATATTTGTCATTAGAAAGTGAAAGATTACATGCATTACAAAATGAAGCCTAAGAGCATGACCCAAAACGTTGAAGAGTACAAAAGAGAAAACATGAAAACCTAAGGCAAACCACTTGCTAATTGATCCTTTGGTCTAGACCTTCTAGGGATAGCAGGGGCAAGCTTTCTGCCTCTAACATATCCATGGACCCAGAGTTGAGCATGCTTCTCACTATACCCTTTTTGAGGAATATGTAAGATAGGAGTCTCCCATATGGAAGACACGTCACAACCCCTTGACGAGCAGCAGCCATAGAAACTGCCTCAACAAGCCCTTTGAAGATCATCAAAGGAAAGTTGATTTTCTTCCCACGAAAGCCACAGAGTATAAACTCTAAATCTTCCACCATGATGCTATTTTGATCATGGTTTCGTGGATGAAAGTTACCCACAAGGAGTTGGTGCCAAATCCTAATGACCTTGGCGCTGAAAGGGTCATTGTCCATGAGAGTCCTCAACAGAAGATGAGTGGTCATATTGAAGCTGTTATCATCAAAGGTCTCCCAAGAGTTGTTGCATCTCATTAGGTTAGAGATAGTGGTGGGAGTGATCCTAATGTGGGCACCTCGAACCTCAGAGATTACAGTGGTTCTACCTTCTGGATCTATGCGTAGAGATGCAAACATCCAAAAATCTGCTAACATGTTAGGATAAACAGGTCCCTCCAAGATTTCATAATAGAAATCAAGCTCTTGGTTATCAAAGAAAGCACTAATGCTTATGGAATTGCTTTCAAAATCTTCTTCAGAAACTTTGAACTCTTTTTTGATGCAAGCTCTGATATTGTTATAAGTGAGGGGTACTGCCATTTTGGAGAGAAAAATTTGGAAATATTTTTCTGGTTTTGTGTTTGAGAAAATGCAAAGGGAGGAACGAAGTTTCAAGATAAGGTTTTATGGAACAAGAGTGAAGAAAAGAAGTGTGATGTTGAGCCCTTATATAGACCTGGGGGAAGGAGTGGAACGGTTTAATTTTTAATGTTTGATTAGACTGCGTTTGGTATTCCAAAGAGAAGTTATGGCTTCCGCCGTTTCCCGCCCTTGGAAGTTGAGATGCAATCATGAAAAACTGATGCATGCACGTCTTAAAGAGATGTTTTGGAGAAAGTGACGTTATCACTTAATAATGATTACGGCTAAGGGAGTGGAAACGTCAAGTCTAAGCTAAAGGGTGCGAAGGATGGTCAGATCACGTGTTTTACATTAATTAAAATTACTGTGGCAAATCAGAAAATAGATTTTGGCGAAATCTGGAAGATTTGCTAAAAACACTGCTTGCGAGTATTGCAAAAATATGGACAAAGTGGAAGATAAAAGTTAAGCAGATAAAAGTTAAGCATACATATATATTCTGCGAAGAGTTTGATTACAAAAGTACAGCATGATAACGAAGTACAAAGTTTGAGGTAACTAATTAAAATCTTTAGGGAGACTATCTTCGATCTTCGAATACTGAGCTTCCCATGAAGACATACGAAGTTCAAGCAACGCCCGTTGTTTCTTCAATTCTTCAATTTCTGGCACTAACTTCTGGGCAGTTTCGAAGTGTTGGATCCCCAATTGTGCTACGTCAAGCAGATCTTGTTGGTTGGCCTTTTGAATAGTTGCCTGACGAGTTTCAGCCTCCTTTATCTTCTCTTCGAGCATTTTTATCTCTTGCTTCCAGGAGTTGATGTTCTTCTCACATTCGTCATATGCTTCCTGGTTCTTCGAATATTTAAGCTTAAGGACTTCACCCTGTTTGGTTGCATCAATAGCAGATTTCCACGAAGAATTATGAGAGGCCATTTTCGCAGTCAGCTGTTCGTCGACATTTTGTTTTCGAAGAATATTGGCCTGGAGTTGTTCGACTAGAGAACCCAGCAAGACAATCACCTCTGAAACTTCTTTTGAAACTTGAAACAGATCCACTTTCTTCAAAAGTTGATTCAAGCTATGACTCTTGGTAGGATTCTTGCTAAGGACACCAACAAGATTGGTTTCAAAGAACTTTTCTTTTATTTGATGAAGGAGATCAGGGGTGTCCTCTTTGTCACCAGATTCTGTAGGAACGGCTGGAGAGACCTCAAGTTCAGAGGGCGAAATAGTATTCGCATTCATCATGGCTTTTAGGAAGCTGAGAGGGTCAGTTTGCTTAAGCTGTTCCAATCCGGAAAGAGTAGGTTTCGCAGAGATAGGCGTCGAAGTTGTTCCAGGAGTAACTATGGTTTCAAAGGTTGAAGTTTCTTGAGGACTGTTTTTATCCGGTTTAGAAATTTCCTCCATGGCATCTTGTTCAGACACAGTGTCTTCACTACCATTTGGTCGCTTATTCGCATTATCACTACCTGAGCATTGGTGATCTTCTCCCAGGTTTTTACCTTGATGGGTAGGTGGGGATTCATCAGTCGAATGGCTTTCTTCGATTGGAGCATTAGGAAAAATGGTTGCAAGAGGCCTAGCATCTTCAAGAACTGGTGAGAGAACATGAGATTTGGTTTGAGAAACATCTGTGTTAAACAAACCGGAATTAATCATAGTGACAAGATTCTGAGGAGTCTATTGATTGTAATGAAGAAGTTATGATTACCTTGGAATCTATCGACATCAACTGTAAAGTTGAAAGCTTTAAGGCCGGAAGTAGCAGTGCCAGTATCATCCTGCAATAACAAGGTAAAAGTTAATTTAATCATTAAGTTAAAGTTAATAAAAATGATTATCGGTTGAAACCCAAGTACCTTGGTTGGAATATTGTCTGGGCTCGAATTATGACTTTTGACAACAAGAACGTTGCTGGCAGTCTTTAAAGGTGATTCTTCAGAAGACACTTTGTCACTGGACGAAATAACTTTCGAGGAAACCGACCCTTTCTCCTTGCCCACAGGGGTGACAACTTTCTGTCTCTTTTTATGTCCTTGCCTAGTGCGGGGAGGAGATTTGTCTTCATCGTCCGAAACAGCAGTTGAGGAAGTTTTTCGCTTTAAAGCTACCGGGGGTTTCGAGCTCTGGAAAGTGTGGAGTGAACAAAGGGAGCACTACTCACAGGTTATACATTGTTTAAAAATATAGAGTATGGATATACAGTGGGTTTCTTATCAGTAGTGACAGAATCACTCTCACTTGGCTTGTTGCTCTTCGATGCTCCAGAATCTTTTTGTGTAGAAGTTTCTTTAACTTTCTTCCTTAGAGCAACAACTGCAATAAAACTTGGAATCAGCATTTCAACGGAATAAGAAGAGTTAGTCGAAAGATTGTCTAAACCCAAACCTTCAGGTATTGGAGTTAAGACGCGAACATGTTTAAGATCTATATGAAGATGCCCTTTGAAAGTATCCAGGGTATGCTTAGTCGGAACCACTCGCGCAGCGCGTTTTTTAGTGCTTTCCTGAAGGATTTTTAAGACATTCCCACACACAAACCAGTCTGGAAAAGGAGGGCTCAGAGCCACACCAAAATCACCACTTGGCAGCGGAGGGAATTTTGGAGGATTAAGTTCGAAAGCCACTTCATAACGCAGTTCTGGTCGAACAGACGGGGGCAATTTCAACTTATCCAATTTCGCAGAAAACGTCTCACGCAAATTGACTGCGGCTTCGCGAACGGTCCGACTAAGATCATCAGGCCTGTAGATAGTTTCAAAGAAGTTCTGAAAGGCTTGAATTTCTTTAATATGAGTCGAAGTACCTTTGTGAAATTTCTCCTGCACATCAGCAAAAGCTGCAGTTAGTTCCTGAGTTAGATTCTCAGCATCAAAGATTTTTGTAGTATAATACTCCGTCCACCATTCATGAGAATCTGGAGTGGAGTAAAAAGTGGGTTCGAAGGAAACAGGAGAAAGATGGGTAACGCCAGCATATCTGGCAATCTTTGATTCACATTCCTCTTCGGATAAGTACAAGGTGTGAAAGCACATATGGTTCTTTTTGTCATACAAACATTTGGGTTTTACTTGGACCAGTCCAAATTGTCTCGAAACCAGATTTGGTTGATAACACAGAAGAACACATTGGCCCTTAGAAGGTCGAAGGCGGTGATAAAACAGCTTTGGGGTAAGAAAAGCCTCCCAAATTTCCATAGATTCAGTTTGTTGATCTTGAGAAACTGTTGGAAACCTTCGAGTGAACCACTCAGGACCAATTTTTCTATGTACGAATGGAGCCATAGAAGGATCGAATTGATAACGCTGGGCGAACATCATTGTATATGCTAGAAAGTGTTCACGTAGTTTCCCAGTCTCTTCTTTCGGAGTTAGATGAGCCAACCTGATGCCTTCTACAGTTCGATTCTTGATATCATCATCTTCTTCATTTACGACGCCTCAAAATGGAAGATAAGTCTCGAAAGTGGCATTAAGCCACAACTACAATAACCAGAAAGGACCAGCGAAGAGCAAAGATCCATTTTTGTAGTTCTTAGTAAGGTTTGTGGCTTCACCAAGGTTCTCGTAAAGGAATCCTAAGATTAATTGGCTCAGGTTTAGTCTCTTTCCAGCATGTAGCTGATTAGCCATGCAAAGATATCTCTTCGCAACTTGTATGGATCTAGAGCAGAAAACACACCTTGAGAGCCATAATGCTAAGAAAGCAATATGCTCCTCGTCAGAGACTTCTTCCTGCGTTGTATCATGATATTTCTGAATGAAGGCAGTATAAGTAACTGTTGCCTCGTTAAAATTAATGGTGTCAGTATCCATATCATTTGGGTCAAAAGTTTCCCTAGTTGGTCGAATCCCTGTGATAGCAGTTATGTCAAAGAGAGTAGGGGTAACCATTCCACATGGAAGATGGAAAGTATTGTGGGAAGCATCCCAGAAGTGAACCGCTGCTACTAACATGGTTTGGTTATACTCTAATCCCGTTTTTTATAGTTGGATCAAATCATATATCCCTAATGTTTTCCAGAAGGATGTCCTTTTTCCTTCTACTTTCGTTAGCCAAGCATAATACAGTTCAGGATCTTTTGCTAACGGGATTGACCTAAACACTTTCACGAAATTGGTCATATAATTTAACCTAATTTTTGCCAGAGCCAAAGGGGTTGCAGTCGAAGCTTCTGCTGCATTATCAGGTTCTCCTAAAGATGGGTGTCCATCTTCATCTATCCTAATCTTACTAACTAGAGGTCTAGTTTTATAATAAGCAGGAAAGAATTTATCCAGAGAAGGGCTAGTTTATCCTGGTAACGGACCCATAAAAGCATGAGGTTTTCCAGAAAGTTCAAAAGGGATGATTACCTGAGAAGCGTAGATAGCGCGCGCCTCTGCAGTATTTGGGTTTGGTATGTGTTCTTGTTCTCCTATCTGCGTAGGATGTTGAAGCTTTAAAACAGGTTGCAGAACATTTGAAGGAGAAGCCATGGATAAGTTTGATTTGAAAAATGGGTTTGAAGATGACCGAAGACGTTCTTTTCCGAAGAGAGAATGAAGAAGTAGAGGTGAAAGTTTATGTGAAGATACAAGGTCAAGTATTTAAAAGGTTTAACAGAAACCCTTTCAAATCTTTTGGGTAAAAGCCAAGGGACACGCGGCGGGTGTTGATTTAATCCAACGGCGGTCAAATAATTATTAGCTTTACTCCTAGTATATAGGAGTAATGATCAAGAAGTAAGGTCAGAACGTGGGAATGTAAGTTATGAGAAGACATCTTTGAAAATGACAAGACGTTTTGGAAACAGGGTCATCAATGATTATGACGTCAGTCAACAATCTTGGAACTTTCAAAAAGGAGTAAAAACAAAATCTTATGACGACAAGAAACGCCTATTTCTCTTGTTTTTCAAAACAGGCATTTATTGGGGGCAATTTGTTAGCTGAAGATTTTGTTTTGCAAATATGATCCTTCGAAGGGTGAAGACTCGAAGGAGGATGGTTGCTGATGACCGTCTTTGAAGATAAAATGGCTCCTGATGGCCATGTTTCGAGGATGAAGAATTTTAAGTCATAACGAAGATAGTGAATGCTGAAACTAGTAGGAGTGTATATCTTCGAGACTTAGACAAATTTTACGAGATATGTTAAGTACTGATGCTTAGCGTGTTTTCGTGGTATTTTAATGTTAAGTTATATTGCCACGCATCGAAGGAGGATTCAGGCGGGAAGATTTGAAATTCGAAGAAGTTTGCATAACTGTCCAGAGACAGATGGCTTTCCAGGGATTCTCATGAGAAACGTGGCATTAGATTAGCGTAGGACCGTTAAGGTTGAAACTAGTATAAATAAGGGTTCTAATGTTAGGATTCGGTGTGTTCATTTTGTACAAATCACTCACATATTACTCAAGTATCAAGTGTTAAGAGAAAGAGTTCGCTGAGAAATGTACGTATGTGTCATACCCTAATTTTTGACCCCCCTGAGATGACATATCTTCAGGATTTTCATCAAGTCAAAGCAAGTACCCAAAGCAGCCTGACATTCAATCGAGGGTATTCAAAGACAAGAAAACTCAGGCAAAGGATCAATCAATAGAGGGATTAGTCTCTAATACAATCATAAGACTCAAAAGCCTCATTATTACACCTATGATTGATTAAAACACCCAGTCATCTAAGCACAGGATTACTCAGATCAACAGACTAGGGCTTGGAGCCTATCAAGGACTAAAATCAGGGATCACTTTTGGGAAACCCTAAAAAGCCCCAGGGAACCATTCAAAGACATCAATCATCTTCAAATAACTCATATGACAAGATCCACTGGACATTACATCTCAGTTCAAAGTCTACAGTCATCATTGTCCTCTGGTCGACAATTAGGGTTTTTGACCTAATTCACCAAGATAGTTGACTTTTAATCAGGGCATGAATCCAAAACTCAAGACATGATTCAAAAATCTCTACTACCTCAATATAATCCATTTACATCATTCATTTGAGGAGAAGATCTTGTTTCTACACAAAAGCCCAAAAATTCACTTTGTCAGGGAAAAGTCAACTGTGAAGGATCATCATTGACTTTTAAGGTTTTTGGTCAAAAAATGACTTTCAAAGATCAATATCATCAATATATGGATATTAAAGTCATTTGACCAAAGAAATTCAAAGAAATTCATCAAGGAGCAAAAAGTCGGGAATTAGGGTTTTTGAGGGCATAGTGAGAACTCAAAATTTCACCTACACAACTCAAAAAACTTCCAACATGAAAGTTGTAGGTCTTGCAAAATAAAACAACATCTTACAAAGGAACTTTTTTCAAAAGATCAACCATTTATGAAGTTTTGGAAATTTTGAAGTTTAGGTCATAAACACTTAGAAATTTTTCTAAGTGTTTTAACCTAGTTTTCATCCAACTTTGGGCTCATTTTTCACAAATTTCCCAAATGATTCTGAAGAAGACATAAACTAATGATTTAAATTAGATGTTTAGGGCTTTCCAAATTGTGTTCAACCTTCTCCAAATTCAATTTGAGCTAAGAGTTATGCTTGTTCAAAGTTGGCCTCATGAAGTAAAATTATAGGTCATGGACACTTTTGGACTTTGCAAATTTTGTGCAAATAACCTCTCTTATGGATGCTACACGACCCATAACACATCTGAAACCATGCCATGCATTCATTTTCACCATGCCATAAGAATTGAAGAAGATTCTAAAAACAAGAACATGTGATTATGTAATGATTACATTTGTGAATTTATGGCAAATTGATGAATCACCCAAGGAATCTTCTCACCAACCAATTAGAGCTCATTTCTGGCTCAGAATTGTCCCCTAAGATTAAACAAAATCGAGGGCTAGGGGATTGATCAAATGGAATCAAAATTCTCATCATTGCATAAGAGATACTTGCAAACTTCCTTCATGGCTAAGAAAGCAAATCAACTTCACTAAGGAAGCTCACTCCTCTGCAGCTATACTGATCCATTTGCCTATAAATACAGATGCATTCCTCATTCAAAAACACACCAAAGCAACCATATTCCTTGCTTTCTCTTTCTCTTCTCATGTTCATTGTTTTTCAAAGTTCTTTGGCAAGAAGAATCGATTTCTTCAAACCAGAGCTCATCTTTGGGAAGTGAACATTCTAACATCTCAAGGGAGGTCATTTGAGGTGATCCAAGCACCTGGATCACTTCTGTAAGTGGAGGAACACCATTGTTGCTCTCACTTTGGAGCATTTGCAGTTGGAGGTCCATGGAGTAATTCAGGAGGTTCTGAGCCAAGCCAATCATCCAGGCACACTCCTCAGGTCATAGTGAAGCTAACCAGATGGCTGCAGCTCATCTGTAACTCAAGAATCAACACCCTCCATGTTCACTTGAAGCTGAAATCGAGGGAGGTCCATAGAACAATTCAGAAGGATTCAGGCTGTAATAAGCATTCAGTTAGCATCATTGAGTCTCAGGGAAGCTATTGAGATCATTCATTCAAGCCCAGGTGCTCTCCATCATCCTCACGACCTCCATTTTCAGAGGTAAGTTTCTGAACTCCACCTCTTTAATTTAAGTACTCTTAGTGGTAAAGCTCGATTCTATCTTGTTCAGCATCATCAGAGGATTGAAAACCCTCTATCATCATTCATTTATTCATCTTGTGCATCATTTAATTTTAAAATTAGGGTTTATGTGTTCTTCGTGTTCATAATGAAATTTGTTAGTTACACTTAGAATAAATGAATTCTGAGCCCATAATCATGTTCCTTGTCCAAAAACGAGTGAGATTGATGTTTACATCATGCCATTTAGTTGAGAAACCAGAGAGTTAGGAATTTGAAAATCTGAAGCTCGAGGAAGAAGATGAACATGGCGCGCGTAAAATTTGAATTTCCTGGCTTATCTGAAAATATAATATATTGAGGGTATATAGTTAACAAGCTGCGCGCGCAGCTCAGTTGGTTAAGTTTTGAAATGTGATCATGAAGGGCGTGGGTTCGAACCTCTCTAGGGCCAAACCAATTTTTTAGCCTCCATTTTTATTCTTTTTTTATACAAACTTCACACAATTAATAAACTTATCAAATTAAATCAT
Organism: Vicia villosa; assembly: GCF_029867415.1. Classification (NCBI taxonomy): domain Eukaryota; kingdom Viridiplantae; phylum Streptophyta; class Magnoliopsida; order Fabales; family Fabaceae; genus Vicia; species Vicia villosa. Next base: position 45,848,282 of record NC_081186.1, on the reverse strand, counting down.
TTTCACTTCATTTTTCACACACTTGCTATTTAATATACCTACTTTGTGAATAATCAAAAAAATCATAAAAAATATTATTTATTTCATGTATTTTAATTAGGTTTAAAATAGTATGTTTTAAATGTTTTCTTAAATACTTTAAAATATATATATTCATTTTGTTTAAACCTAATTACTTTGTGAAGAATTTTATGATAAAACCCTAATTATTTAGGTCTTAATTGGGTATAGATTTCATCTTTGCCTTAATTAAGTTGATTTTTGTCAATATTCAAAATTGTTTTCAATCTCTGATTAAACGGATGATTAGGGTTTTCAAACAACAAAACCTTGCATCATTCCAAATCATTTTTTTCAAATTACTTTTGCACCAGTACTGTAAAGTACTGGGCCTCTAATAGAGTGTAAGTCCCAAAAACCTTCTCTTCTTAGCTTGTTTTCAAAACTGTATTTTCAAAATCTTCTTTCTGTTTTCAAAACATTCTTCTGGTATTTGAAGGGCATTATTCCCGGTGAAACTCTTCAGATACCTATGTGACCTTTGTCCATCTTCACTTCTTCTGTTTTCAAAAACCATTAACTGTTTATCATATATTCAACTGTTATCAACAAAACAACAAAAATTACTGTTGAGGCTCTGTACATACTTCTTCAATGGCCTCCACTCCATCCAGGTTAGGCTTTACAAGCTTTCAATTTACAGTCTTTGTTTAAATTACTGTCAAACATAAACTGTGCATATATATTAGTTTAGAACTACGTTTGAGTATAAACCTTAGGACAGTCAAACTATATATATATTATAGGAATATGGCCTAGGATTGAGAATGTCTTCCCGGTGAAGGCTCTTTCCTAATTAGAGATCTGTAGTTCAAACCCCCAAGATGAATTATTCCCGGTGAAACATCTTGGCAAAAACCATAGAATCCAAAAATATAGGACACATCCACCCAAAGAGGAATTATTCCCGGTGAAACCTCTTACCCATTTGCTTAGAGCCAAAATAAGTTCAAAACTACATAGCTTTCTCTTGTGCTATAACAAGGACCCTCGATTAGCCTCCTCTTGGGCTTTGTACAAGGACCCACAGGCTTCTTAAAAGCATTTACAGCTTCCTCTTGAGCTTGTATACAAGGACCCATCAGGTTTCTTATAAACATAGGAACAGGTCTTTAGTCACCTTTTAGCCTACCCTGGTGAGTTTCTTCCAATTTAAACCAGACTTTTAAACAAGCTAAGTTTGTCTCAATTTTGCATTGAGTACACCTTTTGGAATGAGAGACATGGACAGTCTCTGTCACCCTTATCTTCATCAATCTTCCTTAGCAAAGTCTAGGATCCATGCTTTGGGTCATCCTCAACATTGTGTCAGCCTTCATCTTGGGCTTTAAACAAGAAGTCTCCATTAGATAATCTTTCTGCCATCCATTTCATAAAAATCCCTGGAAAGGGTTAGCCTCCAAATCATACCTCCATTTCAATAAAAACCCCTGGAAAGGGTTAGCCTCCAAAGTCAATTAAAATCAACCTCCATTTCAATAAATCCCTGGAAAGGGTTAGCTTCCACACATTCCTTCATTTCAATAAAAATCCCTGGAAAGGGTTAGCTTCCACACATTCTTTCATTTTCAATAAAAACCCCTGGAAAGGGTTAGCCTCCAAAGTCAATTAATAAATGTCAAAAATAATAAAGATTCATTTCTCTTAGGAGATAATTTCCCCAAAAAGAGTCAAAACCCCTGGAAAGGGTCAGTCTCCAAAAACATGATAAAGTCAGTCTTTTAACAGACAAATTCACCAGCTGAGTCAAAATCCCTGGAAAGGGTTAGCTTCCAAAGAAAAACAGTCTTTTAATAAATAAAACCTCCTCAGTAGAGTCAAAACCAACAAAAACAGTTAGCCTCAACCTTGGGCTTCATACAAGGCACCCAAACAATAAAACTCCCCTGTCAAGAGTCAGCCTCAACCTTGGGCATTGTACAAGGCAGATAATAGAGTCTCCCCAGTGAGTTCTTCATCACTCAGTAGCCACAACCTTGGGCTTTGTACAAGGCAGATAAACCATACTTTCATGTGTCAAAGATTCCTAACACTTAGGATCTTTCCCCATATAGTCATCCATACTCAGTTTATTTAAGAGTCCGCCACAACCTTGGGCTTTGTACAAGGCAGAAAATAATGTTTTCCCTAGCTAGAGTTAGCCACAACCTTGGGCTTTGTACAAGGCACATAAAATAGAGTCATTCATTCAATTATCCTCAACAGTTGGCCACAACCTTGGGCTTTGTACAAGGCACACAAATAGAGTCTCCCTAAGTAAAGTCAGCCTCAATTCTGGGCTTTGTACAGAACACAAAAATACCCTGTAATTAATCCCCAGTGGAGTCATCTCCCAGAGTCAATAATATTAATTAATCAATCAAAAAGCCTCAAGCTTGGGCCTCATACAAGCCAGCTAAAGTCAAATCTTTCATACAGTAGATAGACATAGCTTATCTCTATAGAGAGATATTTTTACTACTCTACCACATTCAAACAAACAAACATTTCAATTTCAATTTCAATCAAAGTCTCCCATTTAGGACTCTGAAAGACATGCTCTGGCACATCCCCAGACTTGTACACTTTCCCTAATTTGGACGAGCATCTTTCTTTCATTTAAGAGGCATCTGACTGGCATACTTGCACACACACAAGTAAGGTCCCCCTCTTGAATGAAATGAATTCAGTTATTCTGTCACACTTTTAAATGTTTGTGGTAGAATAGTATAAATACCTCTCTGTAGAGATGATTTCATGTCTCTTTACTGTAAACAGAGATTTAATTCCAAGCTTCAACCTTGAGCCTCAAGCAAGGCACCAAAAACAATTAATTTCCCTAGTTAGTTCCCCGAACTACATTAAGCTCTGACTTCCACTAGGGATATGTAGGCATGAGGTTCACAAGGAATCTCAGCGAGCTAATAAAATACCAAAAATAGTCAGTTTGTCTGTCTGTCTGTCTTTTTCAAATCAAATCAATTCCTTCTCCTAACACAAAGGAGAAACTTTCCCAATCATTAGCAATAAACACAATCACAATGACACAGAGAAGGTTCCTGTAGAGTACTACAGATATGTAGGGTGTTTAAACACTTCCCTATGTATAACCGACCTCCCGGACTCCAGAATTTCTAGTCTAGGTGAAATCCCCACACTTAGCAAACTCCTAGGGTTTAGTTGAGATCTTTTTTCCCCTTTCCTACTCGTAGGACAAATAAGAAAGTTCGTGTGATATCGTAGGAAGAACTGAAATAAAATTCATCCCACCACGGGCGCATTCTCCTTCCAAATTTCGCGTGAAGGGTCTAGCGTGCCGTCCTCCCAAGTGAAACGGGGAGGTAAAAAAAACGACACCACAGAAAAATGGCGACTCTACTGGGGATATAAGTGTTAAAAACCTTGGTTTTTCATCCAAACCAATGGTTGACCTGTTGCTGGTCCAGCCCCAATGAGGAATTAGGGATGCCAAATTCCCCCTCAAACAAGAGAGGTCCTGCCTAACCTCTGTGTCATTTCATGTGTTTGTTGCATATATATTTGTTTATTTTGTTTATTCTGTATCGGGAAAGAACTTGATTCCCCCTTGTGGTGAGAAATCCTATACCCGGATTTGAGTGCAACATAAGATAGGATGGAGGATGTCTTCCCGGTGAAGGCCCTCTAATCTTGGTTTCCAAGTCTACTCTTGGGATTTGCCTGGCTGGTTGTGATTAACTGCGCCACTGCATTCCGAGACTGATTTGTACCAGGAGGACCTAGAAACACATTAACCCCACTTAAAGCCTTTTTTTAGGACGTAGAGCGGTGATTACGGAAGTAATTGTCACGCAGATACTACACTCAGAGAAAACTCTCTTATAGATACCAGTCAACGTATCTTTAAGGTTGAGCAAAAACTCTGAGACCCCTAGAACCCGTTCTACAGGTACAAAAATCCTTAACCTTAGTTTACCATTGGGGCGGGGATTGCGTTTGGACTTCATGACCACTATACCCTTCAACGCCATGTTTGTTTAAAACTTTTGTGTGTGCATTCATGCATCATTCATTAATAAACAAACTAAAAACAAAAAGAGTCTTTTTTGAGTCGTTTTTCAAGGAAACTAAATAACGAACGTTTTGAACTTCATAGAAAGAGAGAAACGGAGAAAGGACTTAAGGATCTATACCATGGATTATGGAAGAAAGAGAGCTAGGAAATACACCTTCAAGATTCCCCAGGTCGAGGAACTGGGAAAGCTCGGAAAACTGGTGGTCAACCCCCAGGCTTTCAAGGAGAAGTATGGAAAACTTCTGCCTTTGCTCAATACCAACATGGTGGATGGAATCCTTCCCACATTGGTACAGTTTTACGATCCAACGTATCACTGCTTCACCTTTCCAGATTATCAGCTCATGCCTACGTTAGAGGAGTACTCTCGTCTGATTGAAATACCCGTGTACGCGCAAGATCCGTACTCCGGTTTGGAAAAGAATCCTGACGACATTATCATTGCTGCAACTACTCCTTTGAAGGATTGCCCTCCAAATTCCTGTTTGATCAAGCTCGGTACTTCGTCAGCATCCAAGATATGAGCGCTTTTGAGGAAGTCTTGGCTTTGCTTATCTACGGATTGTTTTTGTTCCCTAACATTAACGATTTCGTCGACATCAATGCAATTAAGATCTTCTTAATTGGAAATCCAGTTCCAACCTTGCTTGCGGATGCTTATCACTCTGTGCATTCAAGAAACCTGCAGCGAGGAGGATTAATCACATGCTGCGTACCGTTGTTATACGAATGGTTCGTTTCACACCTGCCAAAGTCTAGCACTTTCTGGACCATGAGGGATGGCCTTTACTGGTCACAGAAAATCATGTCTCTCACTCATACAGACATTGAGTGGTGTAGTCCTGACAACGACGAAACCAAGATCATCTTCAGTTGCGGAAATTTCCCCAACATACCCCTTATTGGAACTAAGGGAGGAATCAGTTACAATCCAGCTTTAGCCCGTCGTCAATACGGCTATCCCATGAAAAACATTCCAAGTAACATCCAATTGGAGGGTCTGTTCTTCAAGAACATCGACGATCATGGCAACATGCTGAAGAAGGAAATTGTCCAAGCCTGGCGTCTTGTTCACAGCAAAGGGAGAAGATTGTTAGGAAAACATCTTTGCATCTCCCTGGATCCTTACCTTCAATGGGTACGCGTCAGAGCATTCAAGCTCAGGATGCCATATCAACATCAAGAACCTATTCCCCTAAGGGAACCAATTTACCTTTTCTCCACCGATGTTGAAAAACTGCAAGCGGCATTAAACAAGGTATGCCAAGAAAGGAATGCTTGGAGGAACAAGTATCGAATTGTCAACACGGAAAATGTTGAAATTCAAAACATCCTAAGAAGGAAGGATGAGTTACTTGAAGTACTCGATCGACAAGTGACACAATCGTCACTTTCTCATCATATCCCTCCTGCTTCCTGGATCATCGATCAGCTCACGTCAGAGAACGCTCAGCTCAAGAAACAGAAGAAGATGTTAGAACGTGAAGTCGGCTCATCATCAAAGTTTTAGAGTCCTTTCTCTCAGTTTCTCTGTATTTCCATTTTCAAAGTGTGTAAAAACGGCGTTTTCGCTTAATTAATAAAAGTTTGATGTTTCATAACGTAATTATGGTGTTTCCTTGAAAAATAATAACTTAATTGCATATCATGCATCGCTTTAGTCGTACGCACTGACACGAGAATTGTCGCGGATCTAATAGTCACTTTCCTTTCTCCAGAAAGAGAGGAGGAGAAGGAGGTGAACCAAGACTTTCAAGCTGTCTCATCCATACAACACTCGTTCAAGTCGCAAGAAAAGAATGGAAGACTTTGAGCAAGAGAATGAAGAACTCAGAGAAGAGATTAATACTCTCAAAGGTACTGTTGAAAGACTCAATAGTATGGTAGAAGCCCTGGTAGTTGCGCAGAATCGACCAACGCCAGAAGAACCACAAAGGACTGTGGTTTCCGAGATTGTTTCTACTCCTATTCCTCAGTATACCATGCCGCCTGATCGACCTTGGGGCATGCCGTATAACTTTACTCCAGAAGGGTACATACCTCCAGCTTCTGAAGCTCCAAAAGTCACCATGGATATGCGTCCACCGGAGGGTTACAAACCTCTGGAAATTGAAGTTCCAAGAGCAACGGCAATGGGTTTCGCACAACAGAACGCTGAGATACCGAGATCTGCTGTCATGGCTTCTCCACAGCCGATTATGCATACTTTTCCCCCACAGGGCGGACAAGTATATCATCACGCTCCCAGTGAGGACGCTGGCGTGTATGAAAGATTGGACGAGTTCCAGGAACAATTTCTGCAAATGCAGAAGGAACTCAAGACTCTCCGAGGACAAGATCTATTTGGAAAGAATGCTGCAGACCTCTGTCTGGTTCCAAATGTTAAGATTCCTCACAAATTCAAAGTACCAGAATTCGAGAAGTACAAAGGGAATTCATGCCCACAAAGTCATCTTGTGATGTACGCTCGAAGAATGTCAACTCAGACTGGTAATCAACAATTGCTCATTCATTATTTTCAAGACAGCCTGACTGGTGCTGCACTCAAATGGTACATGAACTTGGACAGTTCAGAGATTCGTACTTTTCGAGACCTCGGAGAGGCCTTCGTCAAACAGTATAAGTACAATCTGGATATGGCTCCCGACAGAGATCAACTCCGGGCCATGACTCAAAAGGATAGAGAAAGCTTCAAGGAATACGCTCAGAGATGGCGTGAAGTTGCTGCTCAAATTTGTCCACCACTTGAAGAGAAAGAAATGACAAAAATCTATCTCAAAACTTTAAGTCCATTTTACTATGGACGAATGGTTGCAAGTGCACCAAGTGACTTTACCGAGATGGTAAACATGGGTGTACGTTTAGAAGAAGCAGTTCGAGAAGGACGCTTGAACAAAGAACCAGAATCTTCTGTTGGTCCAAGGAAGTATGGAAGTTCTTTCCAGAAGAAAAAGGATCAAGATGTCAGTAATGTCTTACACAAGATCAAGAAGAAATTCCAACCTCAAGTTGCAACAATAACTCCGGTTGTTAACTCAGCGCCAGCTTATCAACCTCAAGTTTCGCAACAACAAATTCAACAAAGGTCGCAGCAACCTCAGCAGCAGGTTCGACCTCCAAATTACAACAATCGGGCTCCAAGGTATCCTGCCTTTGACCCCGTACCAATGCCGTATGCAGAATTGTTTCCAACATTACTGGAAAAAGGACTCATTCAGACGAGAAGTCCTCCAAATCCTACAAACAGTTCCTCACCATGGTATAAGGCTGACCAATCTTGTCCCTATCATCAGGGGGCACCAGGTCACAATATTGAGAACTGTTTCTCTTTCAAGATTGACGTCCAACGATTAGTGAAGAGCGGAATGCTATCCTTCAAAGATACTAATCCAAACGTCCAAGCGAATCCTTTGCCGCAGCACAAAGAAGCTTCAGTAAATCTGATAGATCAACGCCCCAACGTCATTCAAGTCTACGACATTCGTCAGATAGGGGAAAATCTTGTCAAGATGCACACTAAACAAGCTGGGTACGGTCATGTACCACCTCACAACTACTTCACATGTGAAATTTGTCCAAAGAATAATCAAGGATGTGCCGTAGTTCAAGCTGCATTACAAGAACAAATGGACTTGGGATGGATTCAACATATCCAAGTCAGAACTGAACATGACATCAACATGGTTCAAGGATGTCCAGGAGAATACAAAATCTACAAAGTTGAAGACCTTGAAGGATCGGTAGTCAGGTTCCACAAAACTTTAAATGGACTTGCCTACTTTGGAACAGATTTCCACGCTTACAGTAGATGCAGAATCTGTCGAAGAAATTCACGAGGATGTTTGCGTGTTCGCAACGACATTCAAAAGCTGATGGATGACAATACCATTACTGTTCTTGCCAACAGAGAAGATGATGAAGTCTTTACCGTATCTCCTCAAATTAATCAAGGTGAACCTATGCAAGTTAAGTATGATAGCAGGAAGACAGCAGTTGCACCACTAGTCATCTACTTACCAGGTCCTGTACCGTATGAGTCCAGCAAGGCTATACCATACAAGTATAACGCTACATTCATTGAAAATGGTAAGGAAATACCATTACCGTCTGTTGTCAACATTGCTGATGTTAGTCGAGTCACCAGAAGTGGACGAGTCTTCAACAGAACAACAGAAAATGTGGAGAAACCTTCGGAGGAAGTACCACATAGGCAAGACAATCATCCGACCAATGCTGTTCAAGCGAAAGAAAATGATGAGATCTTGAAGTTAATCCAGAGGAGTGAATACAACATTGTAGATCAATTACTACATACTCCGTCTAGGATTTCTGTTCTTTCCCTGCTATTGAGTTCTGAAGCTCATAGGGAAGCTCTACAGAAAGTTTTGGAACAAGCTTTCGTAGAACCAAGTGTTACTATAAGCCAATTCAACAACATCGTTGCCAACATCTCCGCCGGAACTAACCTAAGTTTCTGTGACGAAGATCTTCCTGAAGAAGGAGTGGACCATAATCTTCCACTTCACATCTCAGTTGGCTGCATGGGTAATACACTCACGGGAGTCCTAATAGACAATGGATCCTCTCTCAATGTCATGCCTAAATCAACATTATCAAGATTATCTTTCGAAGATTACCCTCTAAGAAAAAGTCATGTCATCGTCAAAGCATTTGATGGATCAAGAAAGTCAGTTTTCGGAGAAGTAGATCTTCCCATAACTATTGGACCTCAGACGTTCAAAATCACTTTCCAGGTTATGGACATTCCAGCACAATACAGTTGTTTGCTAGGTCGCCCATGGATTCATGAGGCTGGGGCAATTACTTCAACACTTCATCAGAAACTGAAGTTCATAAGAAATGACAAATTGGTAACCGTATGTGGAGAACGAGCTCTAATCGTCAGCAACCTGTCATCATTCTCCGACATAGAACCAAAAGAAGTTGTTGGAACTAAATTCCAAGCACTTTCCTTAGACAAAGAAAAGGAGAAAGCAGCGTCTATCTCTTCATACAAAGATGCAATCCAAGTTGTAAAGGATGGCACTACCAGTGGTTGGGGGCACATTAACATTCCTACCAACAACAAGAACAGAACGGGAATTGGATTCTTTCCGACATCATCGAAAGCTATCCCAGGGATTGAGGTAGTTCTCCCCATTCAAGAAACTTTCTGCAGTGGAGGTTTTCTTCAACCTGTTCAACAAACAGTCAATACCATCGGTACGGAAAACACCGATGAAGAGGAATGGTTATCCTATCTTAACAAAGCAGGATATATCTCCCTATCAGAGTCTGAACCACTTTGCTGTTATCCGACTAGAGGATCTGAAAGTAAGACTCAACCAAGCAGTGATGAAGTTACTGACAGCTTCACCACCAGAAGTCATGGTTCATCAGAAGAAGTTCCTCCTATCCCCGAAGAGACTTGGGATACATTAGGAGAACCAAGCGGAAAATTCGACTACATGGTGAAATACTCCGCTCCTGAAAGTTCAAGAATCTCTCTTGAAGACATTGTTCCAACTGGATGGAACATTGATTATGAGTACCTCTCTCAGCCGAAAGAGATGTATAACCCTTGCTATTCATCAACATCTGGTGAAATCATCATTGAGGATTATATCCCCAAGTCACCTTCCGAGGCTACGGATCTAGAGTTCACATATCTAGTCAATGCCATCTTGGGAGAAGAGCAAGACCAAAATACAGAAGAGGATGATCTCGAAAGTGTCTCCGACAACGAGTCTCTCCATTCAGAAGATTGGAAGTTTCCTCAAAAGAAAGTTCGACATACTCCACTTGGAAAGGGGTATGCTCACACAGCTCAGTCTGCTGAAGTAGAAGAAGATCGTCTGAGTGTTGCAAAGACAGTGGTTGGTAAATCAAGACCTACCACAGGCCAGCTTAAGCCTAAGGTTCCAGATTACTTAGTGCACAATGGGGTTCGCCACTACTGGACAGCTGTTGAAGTTTCAACTGTTGTTCGCACTCCTAAGTAGGAACTTTCACCGTTATTTTGTCCTCTCACCATAGCCCAGGGTGAAGAGATGTTTCATAGGGCTTTGCATTTTACTTTTTCTTAGGAAAATGTCCCTCTTTGCTTCGCCCAAAGCAATAGAGTTTTGTTTTATAGGGTCTTTGTTTCAAGAAATGACTGTCCATAAATAAAAATGTCATTCTGTTCCTTCGTTTAGTTTTTCCTTTTCTCTTTTTCGGAAATTGGTAATCCTAAAAAACAACCTTAAAAAACATCAAAAAAATCATTAACTGCATACACCGAGTCTTCCCTCGTTGTCTAAATAAAACTTATCACACATATGCAGATTAATCATAAAATACCCCGTTGAAACGTGCGACCGTATGACTTCTCCAAGCTTTGAGTTTCCTGTATTCGAGGCAGAGGAAGAAGAAGACAAAGAAATATCAAAGGAAATTTCACGGTTACTTCAACAAAAGGAAGAGGCCATTCAGCCATACAATGAGCCTCTAGAGATCATTAACCTTGGTTCCGATGGAAACAGGAAGGAGGTTAAGATTGGAGCTTCGCTCAGTTCAGAGATCAGAGAGAGTTTGATACAGCTGCTCAAAGAATTCTCAGATGTCTTCGCTTGGTCTTATCAAGATATGCCAGGGTTGGATACCAGTATAGTGGAGCATCACTTGCCATTAAAAGCAGAATGCCCTCCGGTCAAGCAAAAATTGAGAAGAACTCATCCGGAGATGGCCATGAAAATCAAAGAGGAAGTTCAAAAGCAGATCAACGCAGGTTTCCTCGTCACTTCAGAATACCCTCAGTGGTTAGCTAACATTGTTCCCGTTCCAAAGAAAGACGGAAAAGTCCGCATGTGCGTCAACTACAGAGATTTGAACAAAGCTAGCCCTAAGGATGATTTTCCTTTACCACATATTGATATGTTGGTAGACAGTACAGCAAAATCCAAAGTTTTCTCGTTCATGGACGGATTTTCAGGATACAACCAAATCAAAATGGCACCTGAAGACATGGAAAAAACAGCTTTCATCACCCCCTGGGGCACGTTCTGCTATCGTGTTATGCCTTTTGGACTAAAGAACGCAGGGGCAACTTATCAAAGGGCCATGACTACGCTTTTCCACGACATGATGCATAAGGAAGTGGAAGTCTATGTGGACGACATGATTGCCAAATCAGAAAATGAAGAAGATCACATACATAATCTGACAAAGTTATTTCAACGCTTACGAAAGTTTCAGCTTCGCCTGAACCCCAACAAGTGCACCTTTGGTGTCTACTCAGGAAAACTCCTTGGTTTCATCGTCAGCAAACGAGGAATTGAAGTAGATCCAGACAAAGTCAAGGCAATTCAAGAAATGCCTTCACCCAGAACCGAGAAACAAGTTAGAGGATTTCTTGGACGTCTGAATTACATCTCGAGATTCATATATCTCATGACTGCAACTTGCGCTCCTATTTTCAAACTTCTACGGAAAAATCAAAGTTGCGTCTGGACAGACGATTGTCAGAAAGCGTTCGACAGCATTAAGGAATATCTGCTCGAACCACCCATCTTGTCTCCTCCAGTGGAAGGAAGACCTTTGATAATGTACTTAACCGTCTTAGAAGACTCCATGGGTTGTGTCCTTGGACAGCAAGACGAGACGAAGAGAAAAGAACATGCCATCTACTACCTGAGCAAGAAATTCACTGACTGTGAATCCCGCTACTCCATGCTCGAGAAGACGTGTTGTGCTTTGGCCTGGGCTGCCAAGCGTCTCCGCCAGTACATGATCCGACATACTACTTGTTTAATCTCTCATATGGATCCAATCAAGTACATATTTGAGAAGCCTGCTTTAACTGGGAGAATTGCCCGTTGGCAGATATTATTATCAGAATATGACATTGAGTATCACGCACAGAAAGCCGTGAAAGGAAGCATTCTAGCTGAGCACCTGGCTCACCACCCACTCAATGGTCATGAATCAACCAGTTTTGACTTTCCGGACGAGGACGTCATGTACCTCAAGATGAAAGATTACGACGAGCCACTACCAGACGAAGGACCTGAGATAGGATCCCAGTGGGGCTTAATCTTTGACGGAGCTGTCAATGCTTATGGACGAGGAATTGGGGCAATCATTGTTACACCTCAGGGTACCCATATTCCATTTACTGCCAGATTAACTTTCAAATGCACAAACAATGAGGCCGAATATGAAGCTTGCATCATGGGTCTCGAAGAAGCCGTGGATCTAAGAATCAAACACTTGGATGTATACGGAGATTCTGCTTTGGTCATCAATCAAATCAAAGGAGAATGGGAAACACGCCAACCAGGGCTAATTCCTTACAAAGACTACGCGAGAAGATTGTTACCATTCTTCGACAGGGTAGATTTTCATCACATTCCTCGTGAAGAAAACAACTTGGCTGATGCATTAGCCACACTCTCTTCCATGATTAGGATAAATCATTGGAATGACATTCCTCGGATCGATGTTATGCGCCTGGATAGGCCCGCTCATGTTTTCACAGTAGAAGCAATCATCGACGACAAACCGTGGTATCACGACATCAAGAACTTTCTTCAAAAGCAAGAGTACCCTCTTGGGGCATCAAAGAAAGATAGAAAGACTTTAAGAAAGTTAGCTTGTAGATTCTTCTTGAATGAAGATGTTCTGTACAAGAGAAACTTCGACATGGTTCTGCTCAGATGCGTTGACAGAAAAGAAGCAGAAGTACTCATGAGAGAAATACATGAAGGTTCCTTTGGTACTCACACCAATGGACATACCATGACAAGGAAAATACTGAGAGCAGGATATTATTGGCTGACAATGGAGTCAGATTGCTACCAGTACGCAAAGAGGTGTCACAAATGCCAGATCTACGCCGATAGAATTCATGTGCCACCATCTCCTCTCAACATACTCTCTTCCCCTTGGCCTTTCTCCATGTGGGGAATCGACATGATTGGAATGATCGAACCAAAAGCGTCCAACGGACATCGCTTCATCTTGGTAGCTATAGACTATTTCACCAAATGGGTTGAAGCAGCTTCATATGCAAACGTTACAAGACAAGTTGTCGTCAGGTTTATCAAGAATCACATCATCTGTCGCTACGGCATTCCTAGCAAGATAATCACTGACAATGGGTCAAATTTGAATAACAAAATGATGAAGGAGCTTTGTGAAGAATTCAAGATCGAACATCACAACTCATCTCCTTACAGACCAAAGATGAATGGAGCTGTAGAAGCAGCTAACAAAAACATCAAGAAAATCATTCAGAAGATGGTCATCACTTACAAAGATTGGCATGAAATGCTCCCGTATGCTCTTCATGGTTACCGTACATCAGTACGTACTTCGACTGGAGCAACTCCTTTCTCCCTTGTATATGGCATGGAGGCAGTCCTACCTATAGAGGTTGAGATTCCATCAATGAGAGTTTTGATGGAGGCAAGATTAACAGAAGCCGAGTGGTGTCAAAGCAGATTCGATGAATTGAACTTAATCGAAGAAAAGCGCATGACAGCTTTATGCCACGGACAGCTATATCAACAAAGAATGAAGAAAGCTTTCGACGAAAAGGTTCGACCTCGCACAATCAAAGAAGGCGACCTTGTACTAAAAAAGATTCAATCTTTTCTCACAGATTCGAGAGGGAAATGGACTCCCAATTATGACGGCCCCTACGTGGTCAAGAGAGCTTTCTCAGGAGGAGCCTTAATACTCACGACTATGGATGGAGAAGAATTCACCCGTCCTGTGAACGTCGACGCAGTCAAGAAATACTTCGCCTAAATAATTAAAAGAACAGCTCGCTAAGTCGAAAACTCGCAAAGAGCGGCTTAGGCAAAAAAGAGCGTCTCGGTGAATCGAAAACCCGAAAGGGCGATTCAGGCAAAAGTTAGAGACATAAAAAATATATTAATCAATCCCAGTAGACTTAAAACCCGAAAGGGGTAGTTTACGCAAAAGTTAGGGATATATGGCAAGTAACTGTGTTCAGGACACACTTGATCATTCAAAATCCATAGCGGAGGGTTCATCAACAGTAGGTCATCTTCTACGAAGCACGAATACAGCGCAACTCGGAGTGGAAGGGAGAGATAACGGTCGTCACGTTTCATCGTAGCCCTTTTCCCGAAAATTACCAATTTCCAACTTTGTAAATACTCCATGGAATCAAGCATTTGGCTGATTACCATTCCATATATAATAATTTGAGCCTTGTGCTTTTCCTTTGCAATCTAGTCTTATTCAGTTTCTTGAAATGCATTTTAAGTTTAAACAGTCATTTTCTTGAAACAAATGTTTTCATAAAATAAAAATGAATTTACTTGCAAAAATAAAGGTGAAATTTCTTTCTAAAGTTTACAAACAATAGGAAGAATGCAAACAGTTGCTCCGAGAACGGTTGAGACTCCGGGAACCAAGATTTCCCCATGAGGTCGCTTTGCGAACATCTCCCGATGACGGATCTTTACTTCAATTCATATTACTCATTTCGGACAGCGGACGACTGATAACCAGATATTCCCAACAGAGTTCGAACTCCAAGAAGAGGACATCTTCTGATCCACAAGAATTCAAGTCGCATCATAGGATTTTACATCTGCGACAATTCTATTCACATTCACTTTACATTCTATCATTGTCATAATATTCATGCATACATTACATCATAATTGCATAGTCGCATCAGGCTTTGATCCCGTGAATGCCTAAGTCATTAAGGCATGAACTCAAGTTTCCCCTGCAAGTTCCGGAGAAACTTTTTCCTTCGAGACAACAGTTCATACACAAGGATCTCACCAAGCAAGTCAACAGATGGTAGTCTCCCTCAGAGAGATAGTTTGTTCACTTTTGGAATTCCTCAGCCGAGAATCTCCTGCAAAGCGACATTCGACAGTCTTCTTCAGATAAGATAGTCTGCTTCACATTCTGGAATTCCCTACAGGTTTGGTATTTCCCCAGCAGGGTCAAGAGGTGCCACTTCTTGTCAAAGAATAGTTCAGAATCTCCCAGCAGATCGACAAATGATTCCCCAGCGGAGTCAGTGAATGGTAGTCTTCATCCAGGAAGATAGTTCACGATCCCCAGCGGAGTCAGCGAATGATAGTCTTCGTCCAGAAGATAGTTCAGATTCCCCAACAAAGTCAGCAGATGGCAGTCTCTTTCAGCAGAAGACAGTTTGCTCACTTTCTATCACAACAAAGTCAGCAGATGGCAGTCTCTTTCAGCAGAAGACAGTTTGCTCACTTTCTATCATAACAGAGTCAGCAGATGGCAGTCTCTTTCAGCAGAAGACAGTTTGCTCACTTTCTATCACAACAAAGTCAGCAGATGGCAGTCTCTTTCAGCAGAAGACAGTTTGCTCACTTTCTATCATAACAGAGTCAGCAGATGGCAGTCTCTTTCAGCAGAAGACAGTTTGCTCACTTTCTATCATAACAAAGTCAGCAAATGGCAGTCTCTTTCAGCAGAAGACAGTTTGCTCACTTTCTTTCATGACAGAGTCAGCAAATGGCAGTCTCTTTCAGCAGAAGACAGTTTGCTCACTTTCTTTCATGACAGAGTCAGCAAATGGCAGTCTCTTTCAGCAGAAGACAGTTTGCTCACTTTCTTTCATGACAGGGTCGACAAATGGCAGTCTTCCCCGGCAGAAGACAGTTTGCTCCCCTAGCAATTGGCAAATGGCAGTCTTTTCCCAAGAAAAGACAGTTTGTCTGTTAAATACTCAAGAGATCGACAAATGGCAGTTTCTTCAAACAGTTTGTCTGTTTCTAGGATGTTTAACTCCCCACAGAGTCGATGAATGGCAGTTTTCCTCTTAGGAAAACAGTTCGTTGATTCCCCAGGCATCAGTTGACGAATGGCAGTTTTCACCCCGAAAACAGTTCGCCCGCCTTCAAACAAAGTCATTAGCCCCTCAAAAGATCATGAGGCCATATGACATTCTTTCAAAGACGTCAAGTCAAAAGGGAAGATGGTGAAGTTTCTTTACAGCCATCAAATTGTATCTCATCTCCAAGTGCTGATGAGAAGTTTGATGAGGAAACAAACCTTTGAAGTTTCTTTACAGCCGTCAAATGGCATCTTACCTCCGAGCGCTGATAAGAAGTTTGACGAGGAAACAAACCTTTGGAAATTTTCTCTTTATCTGAGATATTGTCCAAACGCAACTAAGACCAGTTTCGAGATTTGGACATCCGGAACGAGAGGAGGTTGTTTACCTTTTTCTAAGTATCAACACTTAGTTAAAGAAGATGGAGTGCGCATCCTACATTGCCATCCATTCACCAGAATCCACATCAAGTATTTCTGCAGGAGTTTGTCTCCTCATCCCCCGCCAAGCGCGACAACGGGATCAAGTCATGCAAAGATTTTATCATCTCAGGAGCGCCCAAAATTCGGGCATTCTTTGATATTTAAGTCTCTTTTACGCAGGAGAGATCGAGATCTCAATCTCTCTCCCTCCAGATAAAAGAAACTTAAATAGGGGCATCTGTCATACCCTAATTTTTGACCCCCCTGAGATAACATATCTTCAGGATTTTCATCAAGTCAAAGCAAGTACCCAAAGCAGCCTGACATTCAATCGAGGGTATTCAAAGACAAGAAAACTCAGGCAAAGGATCAATCAATAGAGGGATTAGTCTCTAATACAATCATAAGACTCAAAAGCCTCATTATTACACCTATGATTGATTAAAACACCCAGTCATCTAAGCACAGGATTACTCAGATCAACAGACTAGGGCTTGGAGCCTATCAAGGACTAAAATCAGGGATCACTTTTGGGAAACCCTAAAAAGCCCCAGGGAACCATTCAAAGACATCAATCATCTTCAAATAACTCATATGACAAGATCCACTGGACATTACATCTCAGTTCAAAGTCTACAGTCATCATTGTCCTCTGGTCGACAATTAGGGTTTTTGACCTAATTCACCAAGATAGTTGACTTTTAATCAGGGCATGAATCCAAAACTCAAGACATGATTCAAAAATCTCTACTACCTCAATATAATCCATTTACATCATTCATTTGAGGAGAAGATCTTGTTTCTACACAAAAGCCCAAAAATTCACTTTGTCAGGGAAAAGTCAACTGTGAAGGATCATCATTGACTTTTAAGGTTTTTGGTCAAAAAATGACTTTCAAAGATCAATATCATCAATATATGGATATTAAAGTCATTTGACCAAAGAAATTCAAAGAAATTCATCAAGGAGCAAAAAGTCGGGAATTAGGGTTTTTGAGGGCATAGTGAGAACTCAAAATTTCACCTACACAACTCAAAAAACTTCCAACATGAAAGTTGTAGGTCTTGCAAAATAAAACAACATCTTACAAAGGAACTTTTTTCAAAAGATCAACCATTTATGAAGTTTTGGAAATTTTGAAGTTTAGGTCATAAACACTTAGAAATTTTTCTAAGTGTTTTAACCTAGTTTTCATCCAACTTTGGGCTCATTTTTCACAAATTTCCCAAATGATTCTGAAGAAGACATAAACTAATGATTTAAAGTAGATGTTTAGGGCTTTCCAAATTGTGTTCAACCTTCTCCAAATTCAATTTGAGCTAAGAGTTATGCTTGTTCAAAGTTGGCCTCATGAAGTAAAATTATAGGTCATGGACACTTTTGGACTTTGCAAATTTTGTGCAAATAACCTCTCTTATGGATGCTACACGACCCATAACACATCTGAAACCATGCCATGCATTCATTTTCACCATGCCATAAGAATTGAAGAAGATTCTAAAAACAAGAACATGTGATTATGTAATGATTACATTTGTGAATTTATGGCAAATTGATGAATCACCCAAGGAATCTTCTCACCAACCAATTAGAGCTCATTTCTGGCTCAGAATTGTTCCCTAAGATTAAACAAAATCGAGGGCTAGGGGATTGATCAAATGGAATCAAAATTCTCATCATTGCATAAGAGATACTTGCAAACTTCCTTCATGGCTAAGAAAGCAAATCAACTTCACTAAGGAAGCTCACTCCTCTGCAGCTATACTGATCCATTTGCCTATAAATACAGATGCATTCCTCATTCAAAAACACACCAAAGCAACCATATTCCTTGCTTTCTCTTTCTCTTCTCATGTTCATTGTTT
Organism: Vicia villosa; assembly: GCF_029867415.1. Classification (NCBI taxonomy): domain Eukaryota; kingdom Viridiplantae; phylum Streptophyta; class Magnoliopsida; order Fabales; family Fabaceae; genus Vicia; species Vicia villosa. The sequence goes on along the minus strand of NC_081186.1, from coordinate 45,830,062 downwards.
TTCAAAGTTCTTTGGCAAGAAGAATCGATTTCTTCAAACCAGAGCTCATCTTTGGGAAGTGAACATTCTAACATCTCAAGGGAGGTCATTTGAGGTGATCCAAGCACCTGGATCGCTTCTGTAAGTGGAGGAACACCATTGTTGCTCTCACTTTGGAGCATTTGCAGTTGGAGGTCCATGGAGTAATTCAGGAGGTTCTGAGCCAAGCCAATCATCCAGGCACACTCCTCAGGTCATAGTGAAGCTAACCAGATGGCTGCAGCTCATCTGTAACTCAAGAATCAACACCCTCCATGTTCACTTGAAGCTGAAATCGAGGGAGGTCCATAGAACAATTCAGAAGGATTCAGGCTATAATAAGCATTCAGTTAGCATCATTGAGTCTCAGGGAAGCTATTGAGATCATTCATTCAAGCCCAGGTGCTCTCCATCATCCTCACGACCTCCATTTTCAGAGGTAAGTTTCTGAACTCCACCTCTTTAATTTAAGTACTCTTAGTGGTAAAGCTCGATTCTATCTTGTTCAGCATCATCAGAGGATTGAAAACCCTCTATCATCATTCATTTATTCATCTTGTGCATCATTTAATTTTAAAATTAGGGTTTATGTGTTCTTCGTGTTCATAATGAAATTCGTTAGTTACACTTAGAATAAATGAATTCTGAGCCCATAATCATGTTCCTTGTCCAAAAACGACTGAGATTGATGTTTACATCATGCCATTTAGTTGAGAAACCAGAGAGTTAGGAATTTGAAAATCTGAAGCTCGAGGAAGAAGATGAACATGGCGCGCGTAAAATTTGAATTTCCTGGCTTATCTGAAAATATAATATATTGAGGGTATATAGTTAACAAGCTGCGCGCGCAGCTCAGTTGGTTAAGTTTTGAAATGTGATCATGAAGGGCGTGGGTTCGAACCTCTCTAGGGCCAAACCAATTTTTTAGCCTCCATTTTTATTCTTTTTTTATACAAACTTCACACAATTAATAAACTTATCAAATTAAATCATTTTCACTTCATTTTTCACACACTTGCTATTTAATATACCTACTTTGTGAATAATCAAAAAAATCATAAAAAATATTATTTATTTCATGTATTTTAATTAGGTTTAAAATAGTATGTTTTAAATGTTTTCTTAAATACTTTAAAATATATATATTCATTTTGTTTAAACCTAATTACTTTGTGAAGAATTTTATGATAAAACCCTAATTATTTAGGTCTTAATTGGGTATAGATTTCATCTTTGCCTTAATTAAGTTGATTTTTGTCAATATTCAAAATTGTTTTCAATCTCTGATTAAACGGATGATTAGGGTTTTCAAACAACAAAACCTTGCATCATTCCAAATCATTTTTTTCAAATTACTTTTGCACCAGTACTGTAAAGTACTGGGCCTCTAATAGAGTGTAAGTCCCAAAAACCTTCTCTTCTTAGCTTGTTTTCAAAACTGTATTTTCAAAATCTTCTTTCTGTTTTCAAAACATTCTTCTGGTATTTGAAGGGCATTATTCCCGGTGAAACTCTTCAGATACCTATGTGACCTTTGTCCATCTTCACTTCTTCTGTTTTCAAAAACCATTAACTGTTTATCATATATTCAACTGTTATCAACAAAACAACAAAAATTACTGTTGAGGCTCTGTACATACTTCTTCAATGGCCTCCACTCCATCCAGGTTAGGCTTTACAAGCTTTCAATTTACAGTCTTTGTTTAAATTACTGTCAAACATAAACTGTGCATATATATTAGTTTAGAACTACGTTTGAGTATAAACCTTAGGACAGTCAAACTATATATATATTATAGGAATATGGCCTAGGATTGAGAATGTCTTCCCGGTGAAGGCTCTTTCCTAATTAGAGATCTGTAGTTCAAACCCCCAAGATGAATTATTCCCGGTGAAACATCTTGGCAAAAACCATAGAATCCAAAAATATAGGACACATCCACCCAAAGAGGAATTATTCCCGGTGAAACCTCTTACCCATTTGCTTAGAGCCAAAATAAGTTCAAAACTACATAGCTTTCTCTTGTGCTATAACAAGGACCCTCGATTAGCCTCCTCTTGGGCTTTGTACAAGGACCCACAGGCTTCTTAAAAGCATTTCCAGCTTCCTCTTGAGCTTGTATACAAGGACCCATCAGGTTTCTTATAAACATAGGAACAGGTCTTTAGTCACCTTTTAGCCTACCCTGGTGAGTTTCTTCCAATTTAAACCAGACTTTTAAACAAGCTAAGTTTGTCTCAATTTTGCATTGAGTACACCTTTTGGAATGAGAGACATGGACAGTCTCTGTCACCCTTATCTTCATCAATCTTCCTTAGCAAAGTCTAGGATCCATGCTTTGGGTCATCCTCAGCATTGTGTCAGCCTTCATCTTGGGCTTTAAACAAGAAGTCTCCATTAGATAATCTTTCTGCCATCCATTTCATAAAAATCCCTGGAAAGGGTTAGCCTCCAAATCATACCTCCATTTCAATAAAAACCCCTGGAAAGGGTTAGCCTCCAAAGTCAATTAAAATCAACCTCCATTTCAATAAATCCCTGGAAAGGGTTAGCTTCCACACATTCCTTCATTTCAATAAAAATCCCTGGAAAGGGTTAGCTTCCACACATTCTTTCATTTTCAATAAAAACCCCTGGAAAGGGTTAGCCTCCAAAGTCAATTAATAAATGTCAAAAATAATAAAGATTCATTTCTCTTAGGAGATAATTTCCCCAAAAAGAGTCAAAACCCCTGGAAAGGGTCAGTCTCCAAAAACATGATAAAGTCAGTCTTTTAACAGACAAATTCACCAGCTGAGTCAAAATCCCTGGAAAGGGTTAGCTTCCAAAGAAAAACAGTCTTTTAATAAATAAAACCTCCTCAGTAGAGTCAAAACCAACAAAAACAGTTAGCCTCAACCTTGGGCTTCATACAAGGCACCCAAACAATAAAACTCCCCTGTCAAGAGTCAGCCTCAACCTTGGGCATTGTACAAGGCAGATAATAGAGTCTCCCCAGTGAGTTCTTCATCACTCAGTAGCCACAACCTTGGGCTTTGTACAAGGCAGATAAACCATACTTTCATGTGTCAAAGATTCCTAACACTTAGGATCTTTCCCCATATAGTCATCCATACTCAGTTTATTTAAGAGTCCGCCACAACCTTGGGCTTTGTACAAGGCAGAAAATAATGTTTTCCCTAGCTAGAGTTAGCCACAACCTTGGGCTTTGTACAAGGCACATAAAATAGAGTCATTCATTCAATTATCCTCAACAGTTAGCCACAACCTTGGGCTTTGTACAAGGCACACAAATAGAGTCTCCCTAAGTAAAGTCAGCCTCAATTCTGGGCTTTGTACAGAACACAAAAATACCCTGTAATTAATCCCCAGTGGAGTCATCTCCCAGAGTCAATAATATTAATTAATCAATCAAAAAGCCTCAAGCTTGGGCCTCATACAAGCCAGCTAAAGTCAAATCTTTCATACAGTAGATAGACATAGCTTATCTCTATAGAGAGATATTTTTACTACTCTACCACATTCAAACAAACAAACATTTCAATTTCAATTTCAATCAAAGTCTCCCATTTAGGACTCTGAAAGACATGCTCTGGCACATCCCCAGACTTGTACACTTTCCCTAATTTGGACGAGCATCTTTCTTTCATTTAAGAGGCATCTGACTGGCATACTTGCACACACACAAGTAAGGTCCCCCTCTTGAATGAAATGAATTCAGTTATTCTGTCACACTTTTAAATGTTTGTGGTAGAATAGTATAAATACCTCTCTGTAGAGATGATTTCATGTCTCTTTACTGTAAACAGAGATTTAATTCCAAGCTTCAACCTTGAGCCTCAAGCAAGGCACCAAAAACAATTAATTTCCCTAGTTAGTTCCCCGAACTACATTAAGCTCTGACTTCCACTAGGGATATGTAGGCATGAGGTTCACAAGGAATCTCAGCGAGCTAATAAAATACCAAAAATAGTCAGTTTGTCTGTCTGTCTGTCTTTTTCAAATCAAATCAATTCCTTCTCCTAACACAAAGGAGAAACTTTCCCAATCATTAGCAATAAACACAATCACAATGACACAGAGAAGGTTCCTGTAGAGTACTACAGATATGTAGGGTGTTTAAACACTTCCCTATGTATAACCGACCTCCCGGACTCCAGAATTTCTAGTCTAGGTGAAATCCCCACACTTAGCAAACTCCTAGGGTTTAGTTGAGATCTTTTTTCCCCTTTCCTACTCGTAGGACAAATAAGAAAGTTCGTGTGATATCGTAGGAAGAACTGAAATAAAATTCATCCCACCACGGGCGCATTCTCCTTCCAAATTTCGCGTGAAGGGTCTAGCGTGCCGTCCTCCCAAGTGAAACGGGGAGGTAAAAAAAACGACACCACAGTATGACACCACCACCATTTTAATACATGTGTATTTTCCTTTATTTTCAAGTATCGTTCGATATTATTGCATTTCGTTTACTTCCTGCCATTTACATTCCTGCACTCTTTATTTTCATGTTATTTATCTTTGAAGTATTTAACATTTCTGCACTTTAAGATTCTTGCACTTTTACAGTTTTTTGTCTTATGTTTTATCTTTACTTACCTTTCGCTGAAGTTATGTTTACGTGTATAACCAAGTGATTGCTAACCTTTATTGTTTCGATTGAGTAATTCTTATTTTCAAGGCAAATCATAAACATGGTTCGAATCATCATAAATAACAATCTTTTTGACTATGTCCTAGGATCAATCTAGTCGATCCTGCGAGTAACCAAATCATATTTATTATAATTTGGAAGACTAGCGGTTGTTTACCGGAAATCACCGTAAACAGCAGTGTATGGTGTTAGGAAATCATTCTCATTATTTGGTGTTTCCCATGTTTCTTCAGGAGCGTCAGGGCTTGTGAATGTCATATTGTCTTCGAAATGGTTGTCCCATCCAGTTGGGGTGATGTCTTCAATAGCGATCTGCGAGCTCAGGGGAGCAGAATACTTCACCATAAAGTCATACTTGCCACTTGGTTCTCCTAGTGTATCCCAAACTTCTTTTGGACTAGGTGGACCTTGGTATTGCTCAGTGATGGAACTTGTGAAACTTTTGCAATCTTCAAACTGATCACCCCATCCAGTCGGGGTAATGTCTTCCATAGCAATAAAGGAACTCTGAGGTGCGGTATACTTTACTAGAAAATCATACCCGCCGCTTGGTTCTCCCAAAGTATCCCAAACTTCCATGGGAACAGGTGGAACTTCATTTGGATATGGCTGAATAATATGGTTCAAGAACACTCCATCGTCTTCAATAGCATTCACCCCTTGGCTGATGAAATGTGACATTAATCCTCCAGAACGAGGACTTTGATCGTTCTTCTGATTTCCATTAGCATAGCCCAGGCCTAGCTTATCGGATTTGTAAGGTACATCGAGGAGCTGTCCCCATTCTGTGCAACCACCTTCTTCGATCACAACTTTGGCATCTTGGAGAGAAGCCATAGCTGGAGTTATTTTTGTAACAGGAGTAGCAAAAATATGTTTGGTAGTAGAGACATCTGGAGAGACCACCTCAAAAGATTGGCAGGGAGTTTCGATGAATTCGTCATTCAACTCAACATACATGGAGTTGCTCAGGTGGCTAACCACATATTCTTCTTCGCCATAAACTGTGACAACCTTGCCTTTTACTGGATACTTCAACTTCTGATGTAGGGTAGAAGTTACAGCATTTGCCCCATGTATCCAAGGGCGTCCTAGTAAGCAGGAATATGCTGGGTGAATTTCCATTACGTAAAAGGTAGAATCAAAGATCTGAGAGCCCACTCGGATTGGGAGCTTCACCTTTCCGTACACTGTTCTTGTTGACCCGTCGAAGGCTCTTACCACAACATCGCTTGGTTGTAACACAATTCCTTCGAAGTCAAGCTTTTCCAGTACTGCTTTTGGTAATACGTTCAAAGAGGAGCCGTTGTCTACCAGTACATGAGATAGAGTGGTGCCATTACATTCAATAGAGATGTGTAGGGCTTTATTGTGATTTTTTCCAGCAGGGGTTAGATCAACATCAGAGAAACCGAGACCATTATTCACTGTTAGATTGGCAACACAATTTTCAAATTGATCGACTGAAATCTCTTGTGGTACATGTGCAGCTTTCAGGAACTTCATCAGGGCTTTGGCATGAGCTTCTGAATACTTTAGCAGAGACAGCATTGAGATTTTTGAAGCAGTGTGCCCCAGTTGTTCGACAATATTGTAATCACTTTTGCAGATAATTTTCAATATTTCCTCCATTTCTTGTTTTGATGGATCTTCAACAGTGACTTCCACCGGTATTTGAACTGGTTCAACTAGTGGTTCTTTGCCTCGAGCGTTGATATCTTGATTAGGAACTGGGACTTGGACTGGATTAGTAGAAACATTTGGAGAAATTTCTGGTGAAAAGATCCTTCCACTTCTCGTAATCTTACTAGTACCCACAATATTATCAACAGTTGGAGTAGTAAAATTCATGGCCTCTTCAGTCAATGTGTCTTGCTTAACTCCATGGACATAAACATTAGTGTCATAACTCCACGGGACAGCTTTGTCTGAGGAGTATGGAAATGGAGTTGGACTGGTAATGATGACAGATGCCACCTTGGGTGCAGCAGAAATTTTGAAAGGAGCTTTGGTAGGGATTTTCAATGGCATGTTAGAAACCACTGAGACGTCCTCTATTCTCATCCTGTTTGAAAAAACTTCGCATAAATCGTCCATAGAAGGGAGTCTTTCAAACATAATGATACGGCGATCCATCCACTTTTGAATTCCTATTTTCAGATTTTCACAACCATTGGGTAGGTGTGCACAATAAAAGCAACCAGGGTCACAACCTGGAAAGTAACCGGCTCGGATTAACTTTCTTTTGACTTCAAGGAGCGGAGTTGATAATTCTCTCACATTATAGATATAAACAGTGTCTATGATAGCATTAACGGTCTTGTCGTGCTTTGGCATAGGTGCAGTGATGACATTTGGAGTCTCTGGAGGATCGAACTCAATTTCCCCAGCATCTAACATGTCTTGTATTTTATTTTTCAGGGTCCAACAGTGATCTGCGTCATGTCCTGGACAGTTGGAATGGTATGTACATGTTTCATCGGGGCGATAACTTGGAGAGGAAGTGTTGACATTCTTTGGAGGATCTTTCAATGTAATTAGATTTGCTTTTAACAAGTGCTGCAATGCTTGAGAGATTGGCATATTGATTCTGGTGAAGTTTCTTCTTGGTACATCTGGTCGACGCGTATACTTCGGCGGTTGATCTTTTTCTAGTGCAGATGCGGAGATCAGAACTGCCCCTACAGATTGGTGATGCTCACTTTTGCGACCTTTTTGACTGTTCATTGTATTGACTTCATTTCTCCCACTGATGGGCCTTTTTGTAGTACCAGAGGAGGAGCCTATTTGAATTTTTCCATTTTGAATGCCGCTTTCGACACGTTCTCCAGTTAATATCAGGTCAGTGAAACCTGATGATGAGCTTCCCAGCAAATGACTGTAGAAAGGGCCAGTTAAGGTACCCATGAACATGTCGACCAGCTCGCGATCAGATAAGGGTGGTTGAACCCTTCCAGCCAGATCTCTCCACTTTTGTGCATACCCTTTGAAACTTTCTTTTGGTGCCATAGACATGCCCCGCAGTTGAGTACGGGTTGGTGCAAGGTCAGCATTGTATTGATACTATTTGTAGAAAGCAGCAGCCAAATCTTCCCAAGTGTGAACTTTTGTACTTTCCAGTTGGTAGTACCACTCGAGTTGAGTACCCGACAGACTTTCTTGGAAGAAATGAATCCACAATTTGTTATCTGCCGTATGAGGTAGTATCTTCCTTACATAGGACCTCAGATGTAGTTTTGGGCAAGAAACTCCATCATACTTTGCAAAGACATGAATTTTGAATTTTGGAGGAATAACAATGTCTGAGACGAGTCCAAGATCATTGAAGTCTAAACCAGGTATTTTTTGTATCTCCATAGCTTTCATGCGTTCTTCCAACAGCTGGTATTTGTCATCACCCTGTTCGTCTTCGGAATGATAATCTTCTTCGTTAGAAGAGAGGGAGGGTTTGGCAGAACCCTGGTTGCTGTGATTGTCTTCTTGATCACCTTCACCGACTATTTCAGGGATCGGTGGCTTTTTGGGCCTTTTGACTGGGATTTTGACCTTCCTTGTAAGGTGACTTAAGCTCGCAGATCCTTTGGGCTTCTTTTTCTTTTTGATTATCAGGGCTTTCAGTTCTTGTTGCCCTTTTGCTAGCTCCAGAATTGCTACCTGAACTTGGGCGTTCTGTGCTTCGAGATTCTTGACGCTTGTTTCGGAATCCATCTCTTCTAACTGAAATAAACAGCGAGGAGATGAGAAACCTGTCATGTGAACCTGTTATGCAATGTTTATGAATGAAATGCATATGCAATGTTTTCAAGGATCTTGGAATTCAGATTTGTTAAAACAAAAGAGAAACAAACATTTATTAGTTAAACAAATTATTTCTTTTTTTTTCTTTCTCTTTTTTTTCTTTGCCTCTTTTGGGCTTTACAAAACAGAAATAAAGAAAAATGAAGGATCCCTCAGGTCTCCCATGGACGCTTTCTCTTTGCACCCAGGAATGTGTTGATCTGCTGTTCTTCTTGGAGTTGTCTGGTGAGCTCCAACACTTTCCTCTCATAGTCTTGACAGTGTGCTTTGAAGGTGTCTCTTTCCTCCTTTAGTTGAACCCAAGATTTCTGCAGCTCTTTCAGGTCAGTTGGCATGTCTGGATGTAGAATAACTCGAGGTTCACTCCCTTCGACTTCTGGCTCAATAGTCACAGGTAGAATAGCGGGATATGGCATGATGAACTTCTGAGCATGAGCACGCACCCATCTCAGGTATGGTTCCATAGGAATAGAATTCCATTGCCCTAAAGTTTTGCTTTCTACTCTATAGACACTGCCCCACGCATGTATAAACCTTCGTCGATGTCTGTGGGAATCATCTTCGTAGTCAAACACAATGCCACGGATAATTATGCCGTGAGGACCGTTTCTTCGTGCATATCCGAATTGGTGTAAAGCTAAAGAGGGATTGTAAGTGATGCCTCCCCTGATGCCAAGGAGTGGCACATTAGGGTACTCTCCACAATGGTCAATGATAGTAATGTCTCTTTGAAAGAAGTTGTTCCACCGGATATCTGAATGAGACAAAGACATAATCCTGCGAGACCATTGCATCCTTTGTTCATTTCTCAACACTGATCGGGGAAGGATTAATGTAAACCATCTAGCCAGTAGTGGTACACAACACATAAGAGTTCCTCGTTTCTTCATGGTACGAGTGTGTAGAGAATGTAGAATGTCTCCCAGCAAGGTAGGTATCGGGTTACAGGTTAAGAAAATGTTGATGATGTGCACACTTATGAACTGGTCGGGATTAGGGAATAAAACCAACCCATAGATCAAAAGAGCCACAACTTCCTCAAAAGCTAGGTAACTTCTGTTTTTTAGTAGTAATCGAGCCTTTTCCATTAAGAACTTAGCAAGCAAACCCTCGATTCCACTCTTTGTTTCCCAATTGGACTCAATTTCTGACTTTCGCAAATGTAAGGCAACAGCAATGATTTCAGGTTTCGGAATCTTTTCTAAACCAGTGAAAGGTAATTGATCTCGAACCGGTAATCCAATTAGTTCAGAAAATTCTTCCAAGGTGGGTACTAACTGGTAATCAGGAAACGTAAAATAATGATGTTCGGGATCAAAGAACTGGAACAGGACCCGTATCATGTCTTCTTCAAATTTTGAGGTAACCAAATGGAGTAGGTGACCGTGCTTTCCGGTGAATTGAGCATTCTTGGGAAAATCTAATATTAAGTCCTTAAGTTCAGATGGTACTGTTGAGATGTTGATTCGGATGTAATCTCTGGTAGCGGGAGCCATTACCTGCAATAATAGAACAAAGGTAAACTCTTCGATCCTTGAAATGATTAGTGAGAAAATGATATGCTTATGATGCTTATGATGTCATGATGTCAAACATGTGGCACACACAAACAAATCAAACAATAGCCTTAGGTTTAAAGGCTTGCATGAAGTTGATAGGTGATACCCTCCCCACTGAAGTTGAGTTGGTTAAAACCTGTCCTAGAATAGTATTCGGGTTCTATGATCCTTGGAGACAACATCTCAATACGGCGCTCGGACGGCCGATCAAAATATTCCTCGAGGATAACTAACTTCGATCAATTTCAAAGCTAGTCACTTAATAGGCCATAAGTAAAGTTCAACTAAAAGGTTCTAAGACAAATTAGTGTTTAATGACATTTCGGAAGCCTAACATACTCCTTGATCGTTTTCAAGGGATATCAGTATAAACCAAAGTGTCGCACTAACGGTGACTACCAGATCAACCGTATCGGTACATGCCGTACAATTTCCTTGGTTTATTGTCACATACTTAAGGTATCTCGAGATTCGGGTTAGAATCTTTCACACAAGCAAATACCCAAACAAACCTTTGAAAAATAGAGCAATCAAATCAAGCAATTGAAAACATCGAAGTGATCTAAACTCTAAGGTAACCCCTTTTGAAAACATTTTGTTTTTAGAAAGTATTTCCCCAGCAGAGTCGCCAGTTTTGTCGCCCTCGGTTTTTTACCATACCTCTCGTGGAGAGATATACGAACTGACACTCTTCTTTTTTTGCTTTTGTGTTTTTTAAAAATCAGAGAGTCGCCACCGACTTTTATTTTATCCAATTAAGGAAAGGTTTATAAAAGAAACAGGAAAAGACCTTTAAGAGATTTTGGGTAAGGGGGTAGGTTATACAAAGGGAAGGTGTTAGCACCCTTTGTATCCATGGTTATCCATGGGCTCTTAATTGCTTAGCTCACTTGTTTAAATCATTTGTCTTGCCTTGAAATGCTTGTATGTGGTCTTAAAATTCATTTTGTGAATTGACTTCGTAATGATCCTTGTGCGGATGTATACAAAGTGTTTTATCTTTCGAAAGATATTTTGAAAAAAAAAGAACGTTAACTTCGTAATGATCCTTGTTTGGATATATACCAAGTATTGTCTTTTTTTGAAAGTTTTATTTTGAAAAACAACGGTATATGAGACATTTGTTTGTTTGATTTGAGCAAGCAATTAGGAGGTCTACCCTAAGTTATAAGGTCTTTTCCTATTTCCTTTAGAAAATTCTCCTTTCACCAGATGTAAACGAAAGTTCGATTTTGCATTTGAAACAGTAAAATTAGATTTTGATTTTGAAAAGAGTAAAAGAGGGATTACCGTAAGAGGTGCAAGTGTGATTGTGTTTTGATTCAGATATTTTATCTTTGAAGTTAGTGACCTAACGCTTCAATTTTTTATCTTTGACATACACGCAGTTTTATATGTACAGAAATTAAAATGCGGGAATGTAAAATGCGGAAAGTAAATCTACGCTATTACATCGATTGCGCGAGAAATGTAAACTACGCTATTTACATGAATTTGACAACCTATACACTTATCTAGGAATTTAAATTGCAATAAGATAAAAGAAATATTTTTGGATTTTTGTATGATTGATTTTAATTATAATTAATGCATGATTAATTTAATTAAAATGAGAAAAAGGTGGAAATAAAATTTAAACCTAAAAATTAAGTCTAAAATATATTCAAAATGCTTATTAATTAATTTTAAAATAAAGCTAATTTTTTTTGGAATTTTTGAAAGTTGTTTTGAAATTATTAAGTTAAATAACATATAATTATGCAAATAATTACACAAATAATTAAAACTTAAAGAGAAAAATATTCTAAATATGTACAAAATTAGTCTAAAATATATAAACTAAATTTAATATAAAGAACAAATTTTTTATGATTTTTTTGATTGGCTGAAATAATTAAAAAGCCAATATATAAATATATACTAATTAATTAAACAAAATATTCTAATTATTAAGAAAAATAAAATATTTTTATGTCAAAAAATAATAGATTATTTTATAAGCCTAAAAATATTTTTATTATATTTTTTTGATTTCTTAAATTATTTTAAATTGATTTTGCAAAGAAAATAAAATAAAATAGAAAATAGAAAATAAATGATCATGTGTGATAGGCTGGAGAGTCCATGGTATGGACTGCTTGTCTGGTGCGTTGGATGTATTTCCAGATTAATCTAGTGGTTCAGATTGTAAGACACATGGTGTACATAGATGAAAGTGTATCATTGGATTGGTCAGCATTTAAAAGTTTCAGATGGGGCCCACGTGAAGTTGACCAGCGAATAGGATGGAGAGAAATTGCCACGCGTGCAAGTCAAACTTTCCACATGCACTATTCATCATCCCTAACCTATTTCCTGCGGATTTTGCTTCAAAAACAGCTACGACTTTACTTGTGGATTTTGCTTCTTTTTTCCATGCTTTTTAAAACCTGCAAAAGACAATTTGAGACAAGCAACTAAGCACCCAGATTAACTAATTAGCATGTTTTGAGTTCATTGGTGGTATTAGTTCTTCATGAGAATGCGTGCAAGTACCAAAACAAAGAGATTGAAGCTTAGAGCTTCAAAAATGGCACATGATGTTACAAGGCTTAAAGCTCACATGTATCACGTTGGATCTTCTCTATTTCATGTTAGGAACTCATAGAACTCGTTATATTACATTGAAATGGATTATAGCATGAGATACCACAAATCGAAAATTCAATGGAATATGGAGATATTATTATGCATGTTCTAAGTACAAATAATATATGCCATTGGTCTAAACCTACTCTATATTAGCCCAGAAGGAGATTGAAGTGATTATTTTGGATTGATATGAGCTTATACAAAGAAAACGAAAAAGTTGAAAATATGTGATATTTTTGGAGTTTTTTTTGTGAGTTTCTTGGCTATATCTTTGGTGGATTTTTTTGTGTCTCCTTTGTTGCTGAAGCATTCCTCTTCATTTATAGGCCATGGAGGAACTTAAAAACTAAGCTAACATGCATTGATGATTTTGTTGAATTTTTGAATTTTATAATATATCAAGCTTTGAATTCTGTCGCACGCTCGCGAAAAATGAACAGAGTCGCCACCAATATATTTATCCCATAAGGGAAAGGAATATTAGAAAACCTAACAAAGGAAGGAACAGGGTCTTGCGACCAGAGAATCAAGGTACGGGAGTCGGTTACGCAAGGGGAAGGTGCTAGCACCCCTCACGCCCATCGTACTCGATGGTATCCACCTATGTCTGTTTCTATCTAATGGGTGTGTACTATGTCTATGTCTAAATGCGAAATGAATGCAAAATGTAGGGAAAAGAAAGAATTGTACTCGCACGGGCCCTACCCCGCTGCCTACGTATCCTTTTCAGGAATCAGAGTTACCGTAGCTCGGCTCACGATTTTCTGTTTGTTTTTGTGTTTTTTTAGTTGGGCGGAGTTAACGCTCGCGTTCTTGCACAAGGGGACAGCCTAGGATGCAATGGAACGGAGATAACGATGCCCTTAAGAAGAAGAAAGAGATTGGTTTGTGTCTTTTAGGGTAGATGAGTGATGAACAGTACCCAATACCGGGCCACTCACCACTTTCTCTACTTTGCTTTAGTCTGAATCATTGTTAGATGTTTTAAGTGTTTTTGGTTGTGTATTTTTTAAGGGAATTTACTTCACGATTCGAATCACATAAAATGTATAATGATCGAGAAGCAGATTAGGGAATGAATCCCACTCACTTCCATCCCATTATGTAATGTTTGAGAAACAGATTAGAGAATGAATCTCACTCATTTCTCTCCCATTAATTAATGTTTGAGAAACAGATTAGGGAATGAATCCCACTCGTTTCTCTCCCATTAAGTAGTGACCGAGAAACAGATTAGGGAATGAATCCCACTCGTTTCTATGCCACTAAGTGATTGAGAAATAGATTAGGGAATGAATCCCACTCATTTCTCTATCACTTGCTTAATGTGATTCGCATCTTCCTTTTATTAATGTTTTAAAGAGTTGAAAAGAGAAAGAATGCAATAGGGAACTAATCCTATGTTCTAATCTAAGTTATTCTAATCTAAGTCTAATTTTAAAGTTATGTTAACATGGTAAGGAGTTGATTCTAAAAGGAGCATTAAAACAAAGTAGGCCTAAAATAAGGCCAAAAATACAAACAATGAAATCACACAAGCATCATACAAAAGTAACATGAAACTAGCACAAAACAATTCAAGTACTAATGCAAAATTATACTAAAATACTACTATTTTATATTGATTTTTATGAAAGAGGAATGAACTCTAAATCAAGCAAAAGAAGAGGCTAAAACAATAAGCCTAAAACTAATATTTTTATTGTTTTTATGAAGGAGAAGTCAAAAGATTAATGTCAAAATCAACCTAAAAATTCTACTATTTTTATGAGCTTCTTTATGTAAACAATTACCTAAAAAACTAACAAAAAGAAAGGTGATTTTATTACCTAAAAAAATTAGAGCAAAACTATGTCAAAAAACCTTAAGTTCTAATAAGAGAAACAATGGATTCAGGGGGTTTATGCTAGATTATGGGGTTTATGCTGGGCGCAGGGCCACTGGAATTAGGCCCAACAGTTATTTTTTGTTCAGAGTTTGCATCAAATGGCCAAAACGTGTGACTGGGCTCTCAAAGGGGGTGAATGGAAGCAATTGCGCAGGGCCCAATCTAGCATTGCACAGGATTGTTTTTTGTTCATTATTTGCTGCCGAAAAAGATGGTATGTGGGCTCACAGGAGGTATGCATCAGTATTTCGGCCCAGAGGTTATATTCGTTTGATCCATCATCATTCTCATCAATCCAAAAATGACAATCCAAAAAATGAATTGAAATAAAAAGGAATTAAAATTAAATTAAATTAATTAAGAAGAGAGAAAGGGATTTAGGGTTAGTATCATGTACCGATCGAGCTCCTTCTTCTCTCAACTGCGCGCGACGGCCGGAGGCCTTCCCAAACTTCTCCGATCGACGCAACGGCGAAGGTTCTACCCACTCTTCTCCGATTCAACACTCTCACTCTCTCGCGCTTTCAAATGTCATTCTCGCCGGAAATCGTCGCGGCCATACCGGAGGTCACCCACAGCGGCGGCGCAACTCAAAATCACATTCAACACCACCGTTCGAGTATTCTTCTCACCCTAAACACTAATCCGGCCTTAACTTCTTTCAATTCATCCTCCACTTCCCTAAATCTGATGCGCCGAAGGAGATCGAAGATCGAGAATACCGGAGATAAGGTAACAATGCTTCCGATTTCTTCCTTCTCTGCTTCGTTCTTTCTGCTTGAGTGACTCTACTTCTTCTCCCTTCTTCTTTTTTTGATTTTCTTTGTGCGTGTGGATCGTTATTGTTGTACGAATTGGAGAGCGATACGAGAGTGAGGCTGAGAGATTGGAGTTGAATTTGAGGTGGTGGAGTTTGAAGGAGCTGAAGCACGAGCTTCGTTGAAGCTCCAATGGGGAACTTCAACGGCTCAGGAACGTGCGTGTGGTGTGGTTTGAGAATTTGAAGGTTGGCGATGAGTTTCAGAGGGGAAACGGAGGGAGAAGAAGGTGAGGGTTGAGATGAATGAAGATGGAGAATGGTGGATTATGGCGTGGTGAATTTGAATTGTGGAGGGAAGAGGATTTATAGTTGTTAGGTTCGGGTGAGTTAGGTTTGGAGTGAGGAATGGAAGGAGGTATGTGTCTGTTATGGAGGTTTGGAGGTAGTTACAAGGGAGTGAATCCGAGCCCTTGGATTGAAATTCAGTTAGGAGATTAGAGGGTTGAGATTTGAGGTTTTGTGAGTTAGTTATTCTGTTTATATTAGTTAAGAGTGAAGCTGATTTCTGTTAGTTAATGGAATAGGTAGTTATGACAGTTAGTAACTGATTCTGTTATAGCTTGTTTGGTAGTTAGAATTCTGTTATCTCTCTGGAAGTTTCTATTAGTAGTTGGTTAGAATAGGTTAGTTTGTAAAACTGTTATGGATTAAGATGAACTGAGTTATGGTGCAGGGACTGGTTTTGTATATATGGGGTTTTGAGAGTAACTGAAGTGAATTAGTTTTCTTTTGGTTGGAGTGGTTTGATTTCAAATGGTGTCATTTTCTTTGAATGAACCTGACTTTGGTGTGAATGTATGCAGGTATATATGGAGTAGTAACTGTTATGGTTTTTTGTTGGTTTGAAGGAGGTTATGGACTGATATGAAGCTATGACTGGGTTCCATGTACTGAACGAATCTGATTTGTAATCGAATCGTTTCCAATTCATGAAGGTTTTCATGTAGGTCTTGATATGTACTGCTATTTATTTATTTTTTGTGTACTGATGGCCATGTGGGAATTTGTTTGATTGTTTGGTTTTTCTTTGCAGCCTTGTACCGATCTACCTAGCATGGCATGAAGTTATTTTACAGAATGGAGGCAATCTGGAAACAACACGAAGGCTTGTCGTAGTGAAGGTGCATGACCGTGAAGAGCAAATCGAACCAACTTAGCAGGCAACAAGTTTTAAGAAGAACAGTCCAGGGTCTAACTTTATTCAAACATGTGAATTTAGGCATTTCCCATGTATTTAGTGGTGTTGATGATGTAATAGGATAATGACATGTAACTGGATTTGGCCATGAAGTGTAGGGCATTTTGGAAGTGGAATGAAATAACCCTTCGTTTCTCTCCAGCTTATATTTGATCAACCATTTGAGTTTTCAAACATTTTTTCCAACTTTATGTACTTCTTCTATGGTTGATTTTGACTAATAGTAACAAACATCCTCCATCTTGAAATGATTCATAAGTTCCACCATGTTTCATATCAAATTCTAGCATAAAAATCCACAATTAATGAATTGATACCCGAGTGGCTAAGTGAATCAAGCTCATATAATGAATGGTAGTTAGTCCATGAAACCCAGTGAATAACACCACTCAAATGATGAATAAACCCAATTTCTTAACAAAAACCTCTGATGATCAAAAGGCCCAACCTTTAAGATTTATCTGACAATCCCTGGCATACAGAGCACCTTAACCCATGATAAATGAAAATCTTTGTTGATCAATGTAATATAAAAACCCAGAACATTGTGAAACTCTAGATCCCATGCTTTAGATGTTTATTTGAAGAATGAATGCGAAGTCATGCAAATGCCTTAATGATGGTATGCAGATGAAATGGAAAGTATAAGCCAGTTAGAAATAAAGGGTAGGACAAATTTGGGGTATGACAGCTGCCCCTATTTAATCGTCTTAAACTTGAAGGTGAGATTGGCGTTAGCCTTTCGAACATTCGAGGTAGAAGAAGATTAAATATCAAAGTACCAGAAATTTGTCCTGAGGAGAATATGGTGCGAGTGTTATCTTATTTTTGTTTTGATATCTGCTGGGGAAGGAGAAATTTGTTTTTATGATGGCAATATTTACAGTGAGTAATGGATGAACGGTGATAGCTTGTAACGTGGTAATGGTGCCAATACAAGGTTCTCGATGGAAATGAGTCTGTTGTATGAAACTGTGGTTGGGAAATACGGGTTTGATGGAAAGGTAGGACCTACGATCTGTGACTCGAAACTAGGGTAAGGTCAACGGACCTACGACCCACAAGAATTGAAAAAGATGAGGATAAGGTTGACAGACCTACGACCCACAAGAAATAAAAAAGACGAGGATAAGGTAGACAGACCTACGATCCACAAGAAATGAAAAAGACGAGGATAAGGTTGACAAACCTAGGATCCACAAGAAATGAAAAAGACGAGGATAAGGTTGACAGACCTACGATCCACGAGAATTGAAAAAGATGAGGATAAGGTTGACAGACCTACGATCCACAAGAATTGAAAAAGATGAGGATAAGGTTGACAGACCTACGATCCACAAGAATTGAAAAAGATGAGGATAAGGTTGACAGACCTACGATCCACAAGAAATGAAAAAGACGAGGATAAGGTTGACAGACCTACGATCCACGAGAATTGAAAAAGATGAGGATAAGGTTGACAGACCTACGATCCACGAGAATTGAAAAAGATGAGGATAAGGTTGACAGACCTACGATCCACAAGAATTGAAAAAGATGAGGATAAGGTTGACAGACCTACGATCCACAAGAATTGAAAAAGATGAGGATAAGGTTGACAGACCTACGATCCACAAGAAATGAAAAAGACGAGGATAAGGTTGACAGACCTACGATCCACGAGAATTGAAAAAGATGAGGATAAGGTTGACAGACCTACGATCCACAAGAATTGAAAAAGATGAGGATAAGGTTGACAGACCTACGATCCACAAGAATTGAAAAAGATGAGGATAAGGTTGACAGACCTAGGATCCACAAGAAATGAAAAAGACGAGGATAAGGTTGACAGACCTACGATCCACGAGAATTGAAAAAGATGAGGATAAGGTTGACAGACATACGATCCACAAGAATTGAAAAAGATGAGGATAAGGTTGACAGACCTACGATCCACAAGAATTGAAAAAGACGAGGATAAGGTTGACAGACCTACGATCCACAAGGATTGAAAAAGACGAGGATAAGGTTGACAGACCTACGATCCACAAGGATATTATTGAAAAGCACTTAGACTGGGGATTGGAGGTTGGTAAAACCAAGTATCGGCACCGTGGGTGGAGGTTTGTAATGGAGTAGCAGATATCAATTGGAGTTTGTAAGGACATTTTATGTGGGGATGTATCATTGTCGTGATTGAGGGATGATTTATGTTATCTGGCCTATGCCTTGTATGCATGTTTGGATTTTTTATGGCGTAATGCTCCATTTTTGATGGATATGCTGCGCTTTTGAGGATGCAATGTTATATGCAATGAATACTATATGCAAAATGCCAAATAAAGGCATTAGTGATGTAAACACCAGGGAGAATCCCCTTAGTGTTAAGGACCACGTGGAGGTGCCAATAGATATTGGAATTTGATTTGTAGGATGCACCTTCTTTGACTTGAAGAAAAATTCTGACTTTTCACCATGTGCCACTGCTTGGGGGATTTTCAGCTTAAGGAGATTCCCTTGATTCACCATGTTGGGGATGAGAAATCTAGATAAGGAGCCTTGGTTAAGGAAGTAGGACGACTCCTAGGAGAAATAAACTCCTATGCTCGAGGAATGGAACAAACTCTTGGGGGAAATAGACTCCATGCTTGGGGAGAGACCAAGATTCTAGGAGAAATAAACTCCTATGATTAGGGAGAGGACAATAAAGATCAGAAGATCGTGCCCCAAGTTTCATGACCCATGAAGGAAATTGCCCCTGTGGATCCTTGGAGAGATTTGCCGAATCTCGACGTAACTGCTCCAGATTGGTTGAACTCAAGAGAGATTCCTCGACTTGATTGCCCCAGATTGATCAAAGCTTGAAGAGATTTATCGACATGACTGCCCCAGATATACTGGATTTGAGAGGTCAAGCCTTGATTCAATTGCCCCTGATTAGGTACATCTTGCTAGAATCCTCAAGCTTTCTTTGTTTTGAAGTTAAACAAACATGGAAACAACTTTACCACGCTCAACGGAGTCTTCAACCTCTTCCCTTCAAGGTAATCAGGGAAAGCATTAACTGTTCATGCCCAACGGAGTTCTTTGGATGACTTGCCCCTTGATGGTCAACATTTGAGATGATTAGCTTTTCCTCCTCGGAGTTCTCAAGTCTCTTGTACTTTGACATGGTCGAGTTACTTACTGATTCTCATCATGGTAATTTCCTTGATGTTAAGCACATATTTTGTATGCGAAAGAATGTTAATTACAAGAATGATGATTCTAATGCAAAGTCTATGTTAGTCTTGAAGTTTTAAAACCTTTTTTATGAAATGAGGTTGCGACCTCTTGTGACCGAATCACTAGTTGACACAACCTCGATTTTCGCATATGGAAGATAAAGCAGGCATACGATACCAACATGGATATGGGTTTCACTTCATTGGGAGTCAGTTAAACACTATCCCTTCGGGGTGCGCTTTCAAAATAAACCCTACTTCAATTAGGTCTTTTAAGGGTTGTAATTTGGCCAGGTTCATGGTTTTTAGAAAACAAAGGATTTTTAGGCTCAAAATTATTTGGTACCCACCCCCTTCGTGATGTTCTTCATTCCTATGTTCAGTTAACTCGACACGAGTGTTCATCCCTCATAAGGAATTTGAAATGGTTGAGGAGTCAATGAGGTTTTTTGGACATGGCAGTCACTTCATCTTGCATTTTTGGTGTCTGATCACACGACTTTGTTCTTTTGATAAGGATTTTTATTTTTGTAATCCTTATTTTTCGCTTCTGCTTTCCCTAACTTTTGCCTGGACAAATTCTCTTGAATTTTATTTTGGAGTCCAGCGGGATGCCCTAACTTTTGCCTAAGTCATTGTTTTCATGTTATTGACTTAGCGGGCTCTCTTTTTTTTATTCTCCTTTTTGAACAAGTCGTGTGATATCGCGTTGCTCTCGATTTGTTTGAAATATTGTGACTGCCTCATTCTCTGATTGATGAGGGATAACCATTGTGGCATCGTCCTCTTTTGACCTCTTGATGGAATAAGGATAATCATTGCGGTTTTGAAATTCCTCAACCTTTTGAAGGATAACCATTGTTGTATCCTTAGATGCACCTTTTGGTGAGTTTCGAACACTCGATCGAGTTAAATGGACACTACCCTGCCCCAGGGTTAAAATAAGGGTTTTTTTTTATGATTAGAAAAAGAAACTCCTACTTCAAGGCTCAAAGGGGTTGACGAGGGTCTATCTCCCTTATATCTCCAGTGTTTGGGGATTTGAAACAATGCCTGTACATCCTCAGTAGGGTTTTATTCGAAAACACACGATTAGAGATTTTGCATTTTTTATTTTTCATCATTCTCCCTCAGCTTTTTGCATAAGCGAGCAATTAATAAAGTTGGTATCGTAATGCCAAAACATTTTACGAGTGATAACGAATGGATTACTTCAAGACAAACAAAAACAATGTATTATGATTTTCATTCAGAAATTAACAAGTTTTTACATGCTATTGATGCTTAAACACACAAATGAAAAATTACAATGAGAATGCAGTAAGAAACTAAATGAGTGTCGTTGTTGAGGAGACTCGTCTCCGTCTGGACTTGCTGATCTCGAATACTTTCATCATTTCCTTCCAACCACTTCGGATTACTTCAAGAGAGAACTCCAACGAAGTCACCCATGAGTCGTAAGCTTTTTCTTTTTTTCTTTTACTTTAGGGATTTGAGCAATGCGAGTGAGACAATGCTCAAGATAAGAGTATGTCTTGCTTATCCCTCGTGCGGGAGCCCCAAGCATAGATGTTGTAGAAGTATTCATTATCGAAAGTGGAGGAACCTTGCATGGTCATCAAACTGAGAACTTGTGGTGAAGAAGACCTTGAGAATCAGGAGCATTGTGTAGAATACTCTTGATTACCACATGGAAGAAGATTCTGACGAAGTCACCCAAGAATTTGTAATGCTTTAGGGATTCGAGCAATGCGAGTGATGCAATGCTCAAGATAAGAGTGCGTCTTGCTTATCCCTCGTGCGGGAGCCCCAAGCATATTCATTGAAGAAGTATTTACCATTAAACATGGAGGAACCTTGTGTAGTCACCAAACTTAGAGAAGCTATTTGTTGCAAAGAGATCAAACACCAACTGAAACACCAACCTCCACGGATACAACTGAGCATAAGAACCTTGAGAATGAGAGATGTTTCCACAAAACATTCTTGATTACTACTTGAAAGAGATTCTGACAAAGTTGCTCGAGAATTTGTGGTGCTTTTATTATTATCATACCAACCAACTCAGACAAGGAAGTAGTTTTCAACCAAAATAGGGAATACTGAAGTGAGAATACGGAAATGAAGTGATGATTGCCAATGTTGAGGAGCCTTGACTCCATTTGGGCTTATTCTTCTTTTTTTTTTTTTTTTTTTTTGATACTTTCTGGAATACGGGCATTCACTTATGCGTGAACTCTTCGTTTTATGCGCAGGCCATTTGGAGTGAATGATATTACTTTGGAGTCAATGAGATCTTGGACTTTGTGTTTCAAAATACTACAATCCTCAGTTGAATGTCCAGATGTCCCAGAATGGTACTCACACCTTGCATTTAAGTCATATCCTTGAGGAATTGGTGTTGGAGGGGGCTTAAACTCCCTTAGTTGGACCAAAGAATCCTTGAGCAAATGAGAAAGCAGCTGACTATAGGTCATAGGAATTGGGTCAATTCTTCTTGGTGGTCTCCTTGGCATTTGTGGACCCTGCTGATGGCAATGATTCCAGTACCCATTCTGTTCAGGTGTCTTCCTCTTTTGACCTGGCTGTGAAACAAATGGAGACTGATGAGGTGGGAAACCTGGAACCCAAGATGGTGCATTATGCTTCTGATTTGAAGTAGATCTGACATAGAAGTATGAATCAACCTTTTCTTCCACCGCAATTGGAACCCCATTTCCTTGAACAAACATACCCTCAGGGGTGAACAAAATCACTTTTGAATCAATGAGATCTTGAACTTGATGTTTCAGTGCCCTACAATGCTCAACATCATGACCAGGCGCCCCAGAATGGAACTCACATCGAGCATTGGCATCAAAGTTGGGGGGAAGCTTTTCAGGCGTAGCCAATTCTCGTAGCTCAACCAACTGAAGCTCCAGCAAACGGGGAAGTAACTGAGCGTAAGGCATCGGGATAGGATTGAGAATTCTCTGAGGTATCTTAGGCTTTTTCCCACACATTTGGCCCCCTTGAAGAACAAATTGGCATGGAGGTAATGGCACATGGAGTTGAGAAGGAACTTCCTGAGGTATTCCATGAGTGGGAAGGGATCCTACTGAAGAGAAGGGATCAACAACTTCCGTTGCAGCAGTAGGAACAACATCCCCTTCCTTCCTTAATACCGTCTTCAGAACTTCCATGACCAAGCTCAATTGAGTCTTCAACTGACTATTCTCTTCTTTTAGTGCATCCTGATTATGGACCAAATCTTGCATCTCCAACATAAGATGACCCATTTGTTCCCTCATCTCGTCCATTTCCTCACGGAGTTGTTCCATAGTTGACTTCGGAGTCGTGGCGGTGGGAAGTCAAATTTGTTGTTGATCTGGAAATTTGAAGAGAAAGGGTCCCATAAGTATCTGAGAGAACCATGAAATGCATGATAGTATGAATGCATGTTTTGTTTATGAGAGATCCTAAAGTCTTTTCGCACTTTTGTTTTGTTCTTTTTTTTTTTTTTGAGATCAAAGCATTTTTTGTATAGGATATTTTTCTTTTCTTTTTGCTTTTCTATTTCCTTTTCTTTTACATATCTTTTCTTTTCTTTTCTTTTCTTTTCTTTTCTTTTCTTTTCTCCTTTTTTGGAAATAGACTTTAGGATCTTTCATAAATGGAGTGGATAAAGCAATGATGTTATGCAATGCAAAAGCATGGGATCAACGGTCCATATAATCTTAGTAACCACTGTACAATCCTCTGAATAACTGATACAGGTCAAATGTCACAGGATCAAAGGTCCGACACCTTTTGAAATACCAGGAAAACCAATAGTCACCAACAGAACAGAATAGTCACCAACGGTACCTGTCATGTATATCCCACCCCACTCACAGGTGAATCTAGGTCAAGGTAGGTCAATGGCTTCCAGCGTTATCAGTTCTCCTGAAACACCATCATTGTCGCAAATACATGCCAACAACGGTATCTCATTTGAACCTCGGCTGGTCGTGGGTCTCATGATCGCAATCAACAGAACCTGACATTCTGTTGGCGTCATGACTATCCACTATATCCTAGGTATCCTATGTGTCACTCTGGCCTGGGTATTGGGCCTTTTACCTCATAGAACATCCCACCCAACCTGCAAAACAGAACAGAAGACCCCAAGGAACACAAAATATAATCCATATGCATGATGTGCAAGCAGAAATAAACATGATATGCAAGCAGAAAATAAACAGGACATGCGAAACATAAAACAAACACATAAAATAAATAAATGCGCGTATAGACAAAACATAGCACACCCAGTAAATAAACAAACAAACGGATAGGCTAGGATCGACTCACTAAGGATGGACCAGCAACAGGTCTAGCAACATCCCCAGCAGAGTCGCCAGCTGTCGCACGCTCGCGAAAAATGAACAGAGTCGCCACCAATATATTTATCCCATAAGGGAAAGGAATATTAGAAAACCTAACAAAGGAAGGAACAGGGTCTTGCGACCAGAGAATCAAGGTACGGGAGTCGGTTACGCAAGGGGAAGGTGCTAGCACCCCTCACGCCCATCGTACTCGATGGTATCCACCTATGTCTGTTTCTATCTAATGGGTGTGTACTATGTCTATGTCTAAATGCGAAATGAATGCAAAATGTAGGGAAAAGAAAGAATTGTACTCGCACGGGCCCTACCCCGCTGCCTACGTATCCTTTTCAGGAATCAGAGTTACCGTAGCTCGGCTCACGATTTTCTGTTTGTTTTTGTGTTTTTTTAGTTGGGCGGAGTTAACGCTCGCGTTCTTGCACAAGGGGACAGCCTAGGATGCAATGGAACGGAGATAACGATGCCCTTAAGAAGAAGAAAGAGATTGGTTTGTGTCTTTTAGGGTAGATGAGTGATGAACAGTACCCAATACCGGGCCACTCACCACTTTCTCTACTTTGCTTTAGTCTGAATCATTGTTAGATGTTTTAAGTGTTTTTGGTTGTGTATTTTTTAAGGGAATTTACTTCACGATTCGAATCACATAAAATGTATAATGATCGAGAAGCAGATTAGGGAATGAATCCCACTCACTTCCATCCCATTATGTAATGTTTGAGAAACAGATTAGAGAATGAATCTCACTCATTTCTCTCCCATTAATTAATGTTTGAGAAACAGATTAGGGAATGAATCCCACTCGTTTCTCTCCCATTAAGTAGTGACCGAGAAACAGATTAGGGAATGAATCCCACTCGTTTCTATGCCACTAAGTGATTGAGAAATAGATTAGGGAATGAATCCCACTCATTTCTCTATCACTTGCTTAATGTGATTCGCATCTTCCTTTTATTAATGTTTTAAAGAGTTGAAAAGAGAAAGAATGCAATAGGGAACTAATCCTATGTTCTAATCTAAGTTATTCTAATCTAAGTCTAATTTTAAAGTTATGTTAACATGGTAAGGAGTTGATTCTAAAAGGAGCATTAAAACAAAGTAGGCCTAAAATAAGGCCAAAAATACAAACAATGAAATCACACAAGCATCATACAAAAGTAACATGAAACTAGCACAAAACAATTCAAGTACTAATGCAAAATTATACTAAAATACTACTATTTTATATTGATTTTTATGAAAGAGGAATGAACTCTAAATCAAGCAAAAGAAGAGGCTAAAACAATAAGCCTAAAACTAATATTTTTATTGTTTTTATGAAGGAGAAGTCAAAAGATTAATGTCAAAATCAACCTAAAAATTCTACTATTTTTATGAGCTTCTTTATGTAAACAATTACCTAAAAAACTAACAAAAAGAAAGGTGATTTTATTACCTAAAAAAATTAGAGCAAAACTATGTCAAAAAACCTTAAGTTCTAATAAGAGAAACAATGGATTCAGGGGGTTTATGCTAGATTATGGGGTTTATGCTGGGCGCAGGGCCACTGGAATTAGGCCCAACAGTTATTTTTTGTTCAGAGTTTGCATCAAATGGCCAAAACGTGTGACTGGGCTCTCAAAGGGGGTGAATGGAAGCAATTGCGCAGGGCCCAATCTAGCATTGCACAGGATTGTTTTTTGTTCATTATTTGCTGCCGAAAAAGATGGTATGTGGGCTCACAGGAGGTATGCATCAGTATTTCGGCCCAGAGGTTATATTCGTTTGATCCATCATCATTCTCATCAATCCAAAAATGACAATCCAAAAAATGAATTGAAATAAAAAGGAATTAAAATTAAATTAAATTAATTAAGAAGAGAGAAAGGGATTTAGGGTTAGTATCATGTACCGATCGAGCTCCTTCTTCTCTCAACTGCGCGCGACGGCCGGAGGCCTTCCCAAACTTCTCCGATCGACGCAACGGCGAAGGTTCTACCCACTCTTCTCCGATTCAACACTCTCACTCTCTCGCGCTTTCAAATGTCATTCTCGCCGGAAATCGTCGCGGCCATACCGGAGGTCACCCACAGCGGCGGCGCAACTCAAAATCACATTCAACACCACCGTTCGAGTATTCTTCTCACCCTAAACACTAATCCGGCCTTAACTTCTTTCAATTCATCCTCCACTTCCCTAAATCTGATGCGCCGAAGGAGATCGAAGATCGAGAATACCGGAGATAAGGTAACAATGCTTCCGATTTCTTCCTTCTCTGCTTCGTTCTTTCTGCTTGAGTGACTCTACTTCTTCTCCCTTCTTCTTTTTTTGATTTTCTTTGTGCGTGTGGATCGTTATTGTTGTACGAATTGGAGAGCGATACGAGAGTGAGGCTGAGAGATTGGAGTTGAATTTGAGGTGGTGGAGTTTGAAGGAGCTGAAGCACGAGCTTCGTTGAAGCTCCAATGGGGAACTTCAACGGCTCAGGAACGTGCGTGTGGTGTGGTTTGAGAATTTGAAGGTTGGCGATGAGTTTCAGAGGGGAAACGGAGGGAGAAGAAGGTGAGGGTTGAGATGAATGAAGATGGAGAATGGTGGATTATGGCGTGGTGAATTTGAATTGTGGAGGGAAGAGGATTTATAGTTGTTAGGTTCGGGTGAGTTAGGTTTGGAGTGAGGAATGGAAGGAGGTATGTGTCTGTTATGGAGGTTTGGAGGTAGTTACAAGGGAGTGAATCCGAGCCCTTGGATTGAAATTCAGTTAGGAGATTAGAGGGTTGAGATTTGAGGTTTTGTGAGTTAGTTATTCTGTTTATATTAGTTAAGAGTGAAGCTGATTTCTGTTAGTTAATGGAATAGGTAGTTATGACAGTTAGTAACTGATTCTGTTATAGCTTGTTTGGTAGTTAGAATTCTGTTATTTCTCTGGAAGTTTCTATTAGTAGTTGGTTAGAATAGGTTAGTTTGTAAAACTGTTATGGATTAAGATGAACTGAGTTATGGTGCAGGGACTGGTTTTGTATATATGGGGTTTTGAGAGTAACTGAAGTGAATTAGTTTTCTTTTGGTTGGAGTGGTTTGATTTCAAATGGTGTCATTTTCTTTGAATGAACCTGACTTTGGTGTGAATGTATGCAGGTATATATGGAGTAGTAACTGTTATGGTTTTTTGTTGGTTTGAAGGAGGTTATGGACTGATATGAAGCTATGACTGGGTTCCATGTACTGAACGAATCTGATTTGTAATCGAATCGTTTCCAATTCATGAAGGTTTTCATGTAGGTCTTGATATGTACTGCTATTTATTTATTTTTTGTGTACTGATGGCCATGTGGGAATTTGTTTGATTGTTTGGTTTTTCTTTGCAGCCTTGTACCGATCTACCTAGCATGGCATGAAGTTATTTTACAGAATGGAGGCAATCTGGAAACAACACGAAGGCTTGTCGTAGTGAAGGTGCATGACCGTGAAGAGCAAATCGAACCAACTTAGCAGGCAACAAGTTTTAAGAAGAACAGTCCAGGGTCTAACTTTATTCAAACATGTGAATTTAGGCATTTCCCATGTATTTAGTGGTGTTGATGATGTAATAGGATAATGACATGTAACTGGATTTGGCCATGAAGTGTAGGGCATTTTGGAAGTGGAATGAAATAACCCTTCGTTTCTCTCCAGCTTATATTTGATCAACCATTTGAGTTTTCAAACATTTTTTCCAACTTTATGTACTTCTTCTATGGTTGATTTTGACTAATAGTAACAAACATCCTCCATCTTGAAATGATTCATAAGTTCCACCATGTTTCATATCAAATTCTAGCATAAAAATCCACAATTAATGAATTGATACCCGAGTGGCTAAGTGAATCAAGCTCATATAATGAATGGTAGTTAGTCCATGAAACCCAGTGAATAACACCACTCAAATGATGAATAAACCCAATTTCTTAACAAAAACCTATGATGATCAAAAGGCCCAACCTTTAAGATTTATCTGACAATCCCTGGCATACAGAGCACCTTAACCCATGATAAATGAAAATCTTTGTTGATCAATGTAATATAAAAACCCAGAACATTGTGAAACTCTAGATCCCATGCTTTAGATGTTTATTTGAAGAATGAATGCGAAGTCATGCAAATGCCCTAATGATGGTATGCAGATGAAATGGAAAGTATAAGCCAGTTAGAAATAAAGGGTAGGACAAATTTGGGGTATGACAAATTCAAGCAACCATGGCTTGATTTTTCCACTCTCTTGCTCTAGGCCTGCTGTACCAGCTCCTTGTGGCAGAGTTGAATCCATTTTTGTGGCCTTATCTTAAAATCAAAGCAAAATAACATTATCCTTTATCATTTCTTTTTCAATTTAAGTTTAAATGTAATAAAATTAAATCAAAAAAGAAATAAAAATGTTATGGGCCTTGGGTTGGTCGTGGGAGGCCCTTAGCATTGTTACAAGCATGTTTGAATCATGGAAACTTGGTCCCTTTTGAAAAAAAACACTTTTGATCAATGTTGATTTCATGCATTTTCCCAAAAAATAGCCAACTTTAACAAGGCATAAATCCCTCAATTTTTATCATATGAAGGAGTTCTTGTACTTTTTAGAAACCTCAAGATGTCCTCTACAAGCCACTTTGGAAACTTTTTTTCATTTGGAGAAGTTATAAAATGACCTGTAATGTCTAAGCTCATATTTTTCAAATGGTGAATCCAATGACCATGGGACCAATTGCATTTGAAAGATAATTTAATTTCCTTCAAAACAAGCTTTGGTTGGAATTTTTTGAATGAACGAGGAGAGAGTTATGGCCGGTCAAAGTTCAGTTGACTTTTTAGGAGAAATGCCTAATTTTGAAACTTAGGGTTTTGCTTATTTTTGATCTTTCCTTGATGAATTATGATCAACCAATGATCAAATGATGAATATTTTGACAAAATATGGATGTTGACAAAAAAATTTCATTTTTGACTGTCTGTTGACTTTTCGGTCAAACTGGTCGTCTGTTGACTGTTTGAGCTGCTGACTGTGCATCTGAGCGAATTGAAGTTTGAAAATTTGCATGGTGGTACTTTGAGATATATGGAGGTCCATGAAATCCATTTGAGGTCTCAAAAAACTTGTTCTCCTGAAAAAAACAAAAACCCTAGTTAGGGACTGTTCGTGTAGGAGACAGTTAAGCGTACTTGATTTTTGTGCAGTGCTGAGTCTCTGCTAATCATGTGATATTTAGAAGACTTCTAGAACAAAAATATTGGAATTTTGAAATGCAAAATATTGATTTGATTGATGGTACAATACACGGAGAATTGCACTGTCAGCGGGTTTGACTGTCAACTGACTGTTCAGGCATTAACGTAGCAGTTAAAGTGAAAATTCAACAGTCAAAGTTAATTTTTCTTTTTTTGTTGTGTTAATGGTGAAAATTTATTTACATGAGTTGTTAGAAAAACACAGACATAATAAACAAATAAAAGTATACTGTACGCGAACGAAATTACCGATAATAACCCTGAAAAACATTTAATGCACAGAAAAATAAATATTTAACTGGCAGAAAACACACAAAATATTATCTTAATTATTAAACAACAGTACGACAGATAGTACGACATTTAATACTAACAGTACAAATATTACATAATATAATGAACAGTACGACAAATAAACGGTACGTTATTTTGAAAACAAAAGATACGACAAACTTTAAGAATGACGATTAATAACCCATGCTATAAATAATAACATATAGATGATTGGGAGTGTAAACAACCCAGGTCCGCATTTTTCAGGACTATGCAGACAGAAGAAGGACATGATTACCACCACGACGGTGATGACCATAAGAAAACACGTATCCATCTGCTTCGCCATTCTTGCCGGGGAAGAAGAGAGAATGAATATGAAGTAGAAATTTGAGAGATGAGTTAGCATTTGATGTGAGATTTTATGGAAAAAATGAGATGTATTTATAGAGTGAAAAGAAGGATAGAGACGTTGGGGAATGAAGTGATTCCGTACAAAAAAGGAAAATTTGAGTGGTAGTAGGATTTGAAAGAAAGTGTATGGTAGGGTTTGAAAAAAGAGATGTATAGAATAAAGTTAGGATTTGATTTTGAAAGAAAGAGATTTGAAAAGAAAGGAAAAGATTTTTGAAAATAATAGAATATAGTACAAAAATTAGTGGGAAACAAAAACTAATAATAATTTACTTGTTACCAGTACAGTCTGAATCCCCGGACTCTGCGCCTGCAAAAAGATTTAATTCTGTACCAATTGCGTCAGTACTATTTATCTGCAAATAAATCTCAATTAAACAGCGTGTGTGAAATGATAAACAGTAATTGGCGTTTGCGTAAGAATAAATTCAACAGCAAACCAGAATACCGTATAAGAAAAATTCTGAAAACCGAGTATTCATAAAATCAGGATATTTATGAAATAAAATCCAAGATTATATGAAACTCTCAATTTTTAGACAGAAGTCTGTTGCCTACTTTCTGAAAAAAGATGCAGGCAAATTTTGGGGTATAACAGCAGCCAAACAGTCTTTCTGGAGATCCAGAAAGTCTTCCTGTATTTCCTTACCAAAAGCTCTCCAGAGCTTTCCAGCAGCTACATGATCCAATCTGGAGTCATGAGCAACCTTCAGAACTTCTAAACCTGTCCTGACCTTGTTATTTAATGAATCAAAACGTGCATCAATAGAAGGTTTTGGAGGATTTGTTCTGGGAGGTGAGATAGGAGATTTTGGATTGAGGGAGGAGATTGGTTTTTCTGGGTGAAAGAAGGCTTAAGGATGAGATTCTCTATCAAGAACAAATAATGTTTTTGAAGGGGATTGTTGACAAGAGGATTCAGCTTCATTGTCAGAGTCCAAGACTAAGACAACAGGGTCAGAAGATGGTTTGTTTTGTTGTTTATAGGAGAGCATAAGGCGAATGAAAGAATCAGAAAGGGAGGATTCTGATGAGGGGAGGTGAAAGAACACAGTAGTGTTAATAGGTTCATAATTAGAATGTGGAGGAGGTTGAGAAGTGGATATAATGGCGTGAAGAGGAATGATGGTGTTTAGAGGTGTAGGTTCAAGGATAGGTTCAGAAACAGGAGGTTCAGAATCAAGAATAAGCGTTTTGCCTTTAGACTTGGGTGAAGAAGGAGGGGTAGAAACTCTGGTGGTTGGAAGTGGTTTTGATGGGGCTTTTTCTGGTGAAATTTCTGGTGGAGCTTCTGTTGATACATTATTTGAAATTAAAATAGGAGCAGAACCAGGTTCAGAAATTACAATACCTGAAGATCTTTTCTTCTTCTGAGGCCTAGCAGGACCTTCTCCAACAGTCTTTCTTTTCTTCTTCTTATGCTTCTCCTTCTGTTTCTCTTCCTTCTGTTCTTCCTTCTTCTTTTCCTTCTTCTTTTCCTTCTTCTTTTACTTCTTCTTCTCTTCCTTCCTTGCTTCCTTCTGTGCTTCCTTCTTTTCTTCTTTCTTATCTTTACTTATTTCTGGAAGATCTAACTATCTTTTCGTTCTTCTTTCTTTCTCTTGCACTAACTCTGGAACTTGATCAACAGTAGTGGCAAGATTTTGCTTGCTTATCCATATAGGATCATAGTCAGAGCCTTCCGCCTTGTGCATAGCTATGTAACGGACAACAACATCTGGATGTTCATTTCTAAAGAAGAACTCAAAGTCAGCCAGAGCAGGAGCTTTTCCGGTTCAAATCTCATGGTCCACGTTGGGAGTAGCACCAATGGATTCAATTAAGCCCATCTTCTTTAGAGTATGAGCGTTCATGGTACTTCCAATCATTGTATAAGGATCCTTGATAATGCCAGTTTTCTCCAGATCTTCAACTATTTTGGTTTGAACCAGAAGATCTGTGATGATTCTTCCAAAAGGAATAATGTTTCTTTTGTACTTGGGATTCTTCTTTCTGAACTTATCCCTAGATTCCTTCACATGATTCCACATGTGGTTGAAGATGATGAAGGGAAGATCCACTTTTTCTTGTTTACCAATACAATACAGAATGTATTGTTGGTCCTTGTTGACATAGTTTGGAGAAACTGTTGCCTTTCTGTGGTAGATGCAACCCAGAAGAACCTTAGCCCAGATTCTGTAAGGAGACTTCAGTTCCTTGATTTCTGTAGATTCTTTCCCAGATTTGTAGATTTCTTCATACACAGCATTCCACTCAGTTCTTCCTGCAACTGCTCCAGAAACACCTTCAACGGTTTCCAACCCAAACAATTTCCTTAGAAGATTTTCAGTAATGGAGAACAGTTCACCATGAACGATAGACAGAATAGCTTTAGGCATGACAGTTGCATGAACCCATAATTATTTCACCAAATCTGGATAAACTGGTCCACACAAACCATAGAAGAAAGCTTGCCATCCTTGAAAAATCATGTTATCTTTCAAATGAATGTCATGTTCTTCAAGATTATTAAATTCGACCATCATTTACAGAGAACTTCTAATTCTTTTAACGGAACCGAAAAAGTCTTCTGTGGAACAAGTTGTTGTTGCTGTTGATTTTGATTTTGTGGTTGAGATGACGGAACAACTTGTTGCTTAGATGAAGAAGCCATTGAAGCATAACTGAGATTTCTAGATTTCTTTACTTTAGGGTTTTTGAAAAGGGAGAAGAAGAGGCAGAAATGCATAAACAAAGAGATGATGAATGCATGAAAATAGGGAAAATGAATGAGAGATGAGTTTAAATAGCCATGGACGCGAAACAAAATGCAATGAAATTCTAAGAATGAACAATTACAGAATGCAGAGAATCAATCACATTTAATGCTGAATGACGTTAGGAGAGATAACGTGAAATTTGAAATGATTTGCACAGTTACCTAGGGCGGCGTCTCATCAACTGCACGCATGCTTGTCCCTTCAGAATGAACACGTGGTCATCATTTGGAATAGCTGGTGATAGCTGTTTTGCTTTAACAGAAGTTTTGTATCATACTTAGATATATGAAACGTTAGTAATAACAGAATCAGAGTATCTAAATGATTAAACAAATCCAGAATATCTGATAAGAAAATAAATAAGCATTTCAAATCTAATCCATATTCAGATCTTCTCATAACTTCATTCTGGGCATAAATCCATGCTGATGTTCTTCAGAATGAACTTAAACCTATCTTCAGCAAGGGGTTTTGTAAAGATATCAGCCCACTGGTGTTATGTATCCACAAAGTGTAAAGAAAGAACACCCTTCTGAACATAGTCCCTAATAAAGTGATGTTTAATCTCAATATGTTTAGCTTTAGAATGTAAAATAGGGTTCTTAGATAAACAGATAGCAGAAGTATTATCACAGAATATAGGAATGTTACTCTCATATATCTGATAGTCTTCTCGGTGACTCTTCATCCAGAGCATATGTGTACTACATCCAGCGGCATCAACATATTCTGCTTCTGTTGTAGAGAGGGAAATTATGGCTTGATTCTTGCTATATCATGAGATCAGATGAATTCCCAGAAACTGACAGCTTCCAGAAGTACTTTTCCTTTCAACTCTATCTCCAGCGTAATCAGCATCACGATATCCTACTAAGTTGTATTCTTCAGATCTTCTGTAGACTAAGCCAACATTAGTATTACCTTTCAGATACCTCACAATTCTCTTAACAACTGTTAAGTGAGATTCTCTAGGATCTGATTGGAATCTAGCATACAGGCATACACTGAATAAAATATCAGGTCTAGAAGCAGTAAGATATAGAAGAGATCCAATCATACCTCTGTAGATTTTCTGATCTACCTTCTTGCTTACCTCATCCTTACCTAGAATACACATAGGATGCATTGGAGTCTTTGCTTCTTTGCTTTCTGAAGGATTAAACTTCTTTAGAAGTTCTTTCACATACTTGGTCTGATGAACATAAGTTCCTTCAGAAGTTTGATTGATCTGGATCCTAAGGAAGTACTTGAGTTCTCCCATCATGCTCATTTCAAACTCAGCCTGCATAGACTTAGCAAACTCCTTTCCAACTGTAGAATTAGATGTTCCAAATATGATATGATCAACATAAATTTGGAAAATTAAAATATCCTTTTTAAAGGTTTTACAGAAGAGAGTTGTGTCCAATTTTCCTCTAGTGAAACCATTATCCAGAAGGAAAGAACTTAATCTTTCATACCAAGCTCTGGGAACTTGCTTCAGGCCATATAATGATTTCTTTAATTTGAAAACATGTTCTGGAGACTTATTGTCTTCAAAACCAGGAGGTTGATGGACATATACTTCCTCATCTATATAACCATTTAAGAAGACATTCTTAACATCCATCTGATACAGAGTGATGTTATTCTGAGTGGCAAATGAAATTAATAAGCGAATAGATTCTAACCTGGCCACTGGTGCAAAGGTTTCTGTATAGTCAATACCTTCTTGCTGACTATAGCCTTGAGCAACCAGTCTGGCTTTGTTTCTGTCAACTTCACCTTTCTCACTCAGTTTGTTTCTGAAGACCCACTTTGTTCCAATGATGTTAAATCCTTTAGGTCTTGGAACCAGATCCCAAACATCATTCCTTGTAAACTGATTTAACTCTTCTTGCATGGCAATTATCCAGTCAGCATCTTCCAGAGCATGATCAACAGAAGTTGGCTCAATCAGAGATACTAGACCAAATTATTGTTCTTCAGGAATGCTCTTGTTCTGATGGGATCATCTTTCTTTCCAATGATAACATCTTCTGGATGAGCAGAATTGAGTCTAGAAGATCTTCTTAGAGTTGGCTCTTCAGATATTCTGAGATTCTCTAATGAAGCTGCAACTTGATCTTCTGAAACCTTGCTTCTGGGTTCTTCATGATCTGAGTTAAAGATATCTATATCTGCAAAATTTTCAAACTGCTTTGGCTTTTTAAGACCAAGATTATCATCAAATCTGATATTGTTTGATTCCTCAACTATCAGTGTTTCAGTATTGTATACTCTGTAGCCTTTAGAGCGTTTAGAATATCCAAGAAGGAAACACTTCTGAACTTTAGAATCAAACTTATGCAAATGATCTTTAGTGTTCAGAATATAACATACACATCCCAATGGATGGAAATAAGAAATGTTGGGCTTTCTGTTCTTTCACAATTCATAAGGAGTCTTATTTAGAATAGGTCTTATAGAGATTCTATTCTGAATATAACACGCTGTGTTAATTGCTTCTGCCTAGAAATGTTTATCGATATTGGTTTCATTGATCATGGTTCTGTCCATTTCTTGCAGAGTCCTATTCTTTCGCTCTACAACTCCATTTTGCTGTGGAGTTCTAGGACAAGAGAAATCATGGGCAATACCATTTTCTTTGAAATAAATCTCAAAGAATCTATTATCAAATTCACCACCATGATCACTTCTGACCTTTATGATATTACACTCTTTCTCAGATTGGATCTGAGTGCAGAAGTCAAAGAACACTGTATGAGACTCATCCTTGTGTTTCAAGAACTTTACCTATGTCTATCTGCTATAATCGTCTATGATGACTAATCCATATTTCTTCCTTCTGACAGATGCTGTTTTGACTGGGCCAAAAAGATCAATGTGCAGAAGTTCTAGCGGCCTAGAGGAAGAGACAACATTTTTAGACTTGAATGCAGGTTTTGAAAACTTCCCTTTCTGACATGCTTCGCAAAGAGAATCTGATTTATATTTCAGATTAGGGAGTCCTCTGACCAGATTAAGTTTGTTAATCTGAGAAATCTTTCTCAAACTAGCATGACCCAATCTTCTGTGCCAGACCCATTGCTCTTCATTAAGAGCATCTCCAATGGTGCAACTTACATTTGAGTTCTTTATGGGACCCACTAAGCCACATCATATTAAAAGAATTTATTTAATTTTAACTTTAATAAAAATCGGATATGGGTCCCACAACTTTACCTCATAACT
This sequence comes from Vicia villosa, assembly GCF_029867415.1. Lineage (NCBI taxonomy): Eukaryota > Viridiplantae > Streptophyta > Magnoliopsida > Fabales > Fabaceae > Vicia > Vicia villosa. The sequence continues at coordinate 45,794,034 of NC_081186.1, read as the reverse complement.
TGATTTGATTGGGTACTACAATATTTTAGTTGTTGCATTGCAATGCAACTCTATTATGACATGGCAAATTTTTTAAATATTTAATTATAAAATTAATGGTACAGGTGGAGAACTCAATTGAAGAAACTACCATTGAAGATGGTCTAACAGACATAAGACAAGTTACCTTCTGATTCTTAAGATCTTGAAGATCAATCTTGTAAATGTTGTTCTTTCTCTTGCCTGTAAATAGGATTGAGCCATCCTTCTGACTTACAGCTTTGCAAGACTTTTGATTGAAGATTATGTCATAACCATTGTCACTTAATTGACTTATGGATAATAAGTTATGAGCTAATCCATCTACAAGAAGTACATTAGTTATGGAAGGAGAGTTACCAATTCTTATGGTTCCAGAGCCAATTATATTGCCCTTCTGATTCCCTCCAAACTTTACTTCTCCAGCAGATTTAAGCACCAGGTCTTGGAACATAGACCTTTTTCCCGTCATGTGCCGCGAGCACCCAGAGTCCATGTACCATGACATGTTTTGCTTTGTCTTCTTTGCTGCCAAGGATATCTGCAACAAAAATTATCTTCTCCTTAGGTACCCACATTTTCTTGGGTCCTTTCTTGTTAGTTCTCCTCAAGTTCTAATTGAACTTGGGTTTAGCATGATAATTAACAGGACGTACAACATGATATTCCTTAGTTTGAGCAACATGATATTTTCTATTTTGTGTCACATGCTTCTTAGTGTGTGTAATGTGAAAACTCTTAGCATGTGATGTGAGCCTAATATCATGGGAGTGGCCATACTTGAACTGATCATACAAGGGATTGTATGTGATTTTCATATCATCTACAAGTTCAAGTTTGTATGGGGTTTCACCCTCATAGCCTATGCCAACTCTCTTGTTTCCACTAACTACATATATCATAAAGGCAAGTTGACTTCTTCCAATACCTCTAGATAAGAACTTCCTGAAACTCAAGTCATACTCCTTAAGAATATTGTTCATGCTTGGAATAGACTTTTCTGAACTAGAAGATGACTCAGCATCTTTGGATAGTTTTAAAACTTTTTCTTTGAGTTGAGAATTTTCTAATTCAAGCTTCTTAGTTTTAGATGCAAAGAGCTTTCTCAGCTTTTTGTATTTGATACTAAGCTTAGCCTTGATTTCTAGAATTTCAGTTAAACTGGAAACTAACTCATCTCTAGATAGTTCAGAAAATACCTCTTCAGAGTCTGAGTCTGATTCTGATGTAGATTCTGATCCATCATCAGCAGTGTCCATGAGCGCAATGTTTGCCTGCTCATCTTCAAAGTCTGATTCTGATTCTGATTCTGATGAATCTGAATCGTCCCAAGTTTCCATAAGGCATTTCTTCTTTTGAAACTTCTTCTTGGGCTTTTCCCTCTGAAGCTTTGGACACTCACTCTTGTAATGTCCTGGCTCCTTGCACTCAAAGCACGTGATATTCTTTTTGTCAGATCTTCTTAGTCTAGAAGATTCTCCTCTTTCAGGCTTTTTAGAACTTCTGAAGTTCTTGAACTTCCTTTGTTTACTCTTCTAGAGTAGGTTTACCCTTCTGGAGATCATGGACAGTTCATCATCATCATCATCATCTTCTTCTTCTTCTTCTGACTCTTCGGAATCTTCTTCTTCCGCCTGAAAAGCGTTAGTGCATTTTTTATTCAAAGATTTTAAAGCAATAGACTTACCTTTCTTTTGAGGTTCATTAGCATCAAGCTTTATTTCATGAATCCTCAAGGCGCTGATCAGCTCTTCTAAAGAGACTTAATTCAGATTCTTTGCAATCTTGAATGCAGTCACCATTGGGCCCTGTTATACCCCAAAATTTGCCCGCATTATTTTTCAAGAAAACTCCAATCTGAAAATTAAAAGTCTCATATAATCATGGATTTTTATTTCAACAAAGATCCTGATATATGAAATACTTAGTTTTTAGAATTTTTCTTATACAGTAATTTGGCTTGCAGTTGAATTTATTCTTACGCAAACGCCAAATACTGTTTATTACTTCACACATGCTATTTATTTATTTACAGATAAATAGTACTGACACAATTGGTACAGAGTTAAATCTTTTTGCAGGCGCAGAATCAGGAAACTCAGACTGTACTGGTAACAAGTAGATTATTATTATCTTTTGTTTCCCACTAATTTTGGTACTATATTCCATTATTTTCAAAAATCTTTTCAAATCTCTTTTTCAAAAAATCAAATCTCTCTTTTTCCCAACACTATCTCCACTTTCTTTCAAATCTTACTTCCACTCAAATTTTCCTTTTGTACGGAATCACATCATTCCCCAACGTCTCTATCCTCCTTTCCATTCTATAAATACCTCCCATTTTCTTCCATAAAATCTCACATCAAATTCTAATTCATCTCTCAAACTTCTACTTCATAATCCATCCTTTCTTCTTTCCCGACAAAATGGCGAAGCGGTGGGAAACGTGTTTTCTTATGGTCATCACCATTGCTACGGTGATCATGTCTTTCTTCTGTCTACATAGCCCGGAACACTGTGGACCTGGGATGCTTATGCTCCCAATCATCTACATGTTACTATTTGTAGCATGGGTTATCAATCGTCATTCTTAAAATTTGCCGTATTTCTTATTTCTTAAATGTACCGTTTATTCGTCGTACTGTTCAATATAGTATGTAATATTTGTACTGTCAGTATTAAATGTTGTACTATTTGTATAATATTGCTTAATTACTCAGATAATATTTTATGTGTTTTCTGCCAGTCAAATATTCATTTTTCTGTGCATTAAATGATTTTCAGGGTTATTATCGGTAATTTTGCCCGCATACAGTAAATATTAGTTATTTATTATGTCTGTGTTTTTAACAAGTCATGTAAATAACTTTCATTTTTCACATAAAACAAAAACAACAAAAAAAGAAAATTAACTTTGACTGTTGATTTTTCACTCTAACTGCTACGTCAATACCTGAACAGTCAGTTGACAGCCAAGCTGCTGGCAGTACAATTCTCAGTGTTTTGTACCATCAATCAAATCAATCTTTCACAATTCAAAATTCCAAGATTTTTGTTCTAGAAGTCTTCTGAATATCATGCGATTAGCAGAGACTCAACACTGCACAAAAATCAGGTACGCTTAACTGTCTCCTACATAAACAGTCCCTGACTAGGGTTTTCTTGTTTTTACAGGAGAAACAAGTTTTTGAGAGCTCAAATGGATTTCATACACATCCATATATCTCAAAGTACCATCATACAAATTTTCAAACTTCAATTCACTCAGACGCACCGTCAGCAGCTCAAACAGTCAACAGACGACCCGTTTGACCAAAAAAGTCAACAGACAGTCAAAAATGAAATTTTTTGTCAAAGTCCATATTTTGTAAAAGGATTCATCATTTGATCATTGGATGATCATAATTCATCAAGGAAAGATCAAAAATCAACAAAACCCTAAGATTCAAAATTAGGGTTTTTGCCTGAAAAGTCAACTCAACTTTGACTGATCATAACTCTCTCATCCTTCATCCAAAAAATTCAAACCAAAGCTCATTTTGAAGGAAATTCAATTATCTTTCAAATGCCATTGATCCCATGGTCATTGGATTCACCATTTAAAAAATATGATCAAAGACATTACAGGTCATTTTCAAAGTCAACAAAAAGACACTTTTTTCAAAAGGACACACAAGGAGCATCAAAAATCATTTTGACATGAGACCAAAGACATTGGTTAGAGGACTCTTTGAGGTTTCCAAAAAGTGCAAGATCTCCTTTATATGACAAAAATTGAAGGATTTACACCTTGCTGAAGTTGGCTAAATTTTGGAAAATGCATAAAACCAACATTGCTCAAAAATGCATTTTTTCCAAATGGGGCCAAGTTTTCATGGTTCAAACATCATTTCCATAATATTATAGGCCTCCCACGACCAAGACCAAGCCCATAACATTTTTCTCCATTTTTTTTGATTTAATTTTATCATTTAAGATTAAATTAAAAAGGAAAAAAGGAAGGATAAAGCATAGCTTATTTTCTAAGCTAAAGTCTCCACATGGGACTTAATTATTCAGCAAGGAAGGCAGCAAGTCAAGCCTAGAGCAAGAGGTGTGGAGATCAAGCAATGGTGGCTTAAATCTTAAGCTTAAAAGTCAAAAATTCAACAAAGCTCATGAATACTTCTTAGCTTATTTTCTAAGCACTCCATGGCTTATATAAAGGCAAGAATACTTCACAAACAAGGGGGTAACAGAAAGAGAACGAATTCAGTAGCATTCATAAGCAAATAGCACTCTTGTAACAACTTGTAATTTTCAAAGAAACTTGAAATTCGAATTTTAAGTTTCAGTCAATTTCAATACAAAATAAACATTCAAACATCATCTCTGAGCTTCACTGAAACAATTCCAATCATTTCCAAGTCTTAAACATCACTGAATCGAGCTACACAGGTCACGATTTGTCCAAACTAAAACTGACTTGTATCTCATAACACAAGCATATCTAGCACGATGTAGACATATATTTGGACTTGGTGTGGTGTGTAGATCATTTCTGGAACTTTAATTAAGTTTTAGACGCTTACACACGAAGTTACCATTTTAGGGTTCATAACCTAAAATTTAGGGCTTTCTGAAATAGGCAAAATTAGAGGTTCTAAGTGGTACCATTGAGTTCGTATGGATCAGACGAGTTGAATGGATAGGTCGCGCCAAATTTCTTTTATGTCTAACCCCTATTCGTTATTTTCCAGGTTTAAGCTTCATCTATTACAACGCTTTTGATAAGAAAGCGCTATTAAAAGTCCTGGCGAGAGGTTGAAGATGATGAGGTGTCCTCACCTCATTGGACAGCAAGCGCGCGTTTTTTTAAACTTAACCCTTGGTTTCAGTGTTTGCAGGCGCGTCATAATTGGTGGACCCTCACAATCTGAGCCATCTGATTTCATTTATTATCCATCCAACGCATCAGAATGAGGGCCTATCCCATGGACCTTATTTAATTTCCACACCTGATCAGTATCCTTTTATTTTCTATTTTTATTTTAATTTCTTTGTTAAATTAATTAAAAATAGTTTTAAAAATCCAAAAAATACACAAAAAATATTTTTAGACTTCTAAAATAATATATTATTTTCTGAAATAAAAATATTTTATTTTTCTTCATAATTTCAATATTTTGCATAATTAATTAGTATATATTTATATATTTGCTTTTTAATTATTCTAACCAATCAAAAAATCATAAAAAAATTGTTCTTTATATAAAATATTGTTTATATATTATAAACTAATTTTGTACATATTTTGAATAATTTTCTCTTTAAGTTTTAATTATTTGTATAATTATTTGCATAATTATGTTTTAATTAACTTAAATCAATTTCAAATCAATTTCAAAATTCCAAAAAAATTAGTTTTGTTTTAAAATTAATTGATAAATATTTTGTACATATTTTAAACTTAATTTCTAGGTTTAAATTTATTTTCATCTTTTTTCTTCATTTTAATTTAATTAATCATGCATTAATTATAATTAAAACCAATCATAAAAAAATCCAAAAACATGCCTTTTATTTTTCTTGCAATTTAAATTCCTAGATAAATGTATAGGATGTCAAATTCATGTAAATAGGCTAGTTTACATTTCCTGCACAATCGATGTAATAGCGTAGATTTACTTTCCGCACTTTACATTTCCGCATTTTAATTTCCAGCAAATATAAACTGCGTGTATGTCAAAGATAAAATTGAACCGTTAGATCACTTACTTCAAAGATAAAATATCTGAATCCAAACACAATCACACTTGCACCTCTTAAGGTAATCCCTTCTCATTCTTTTCAAAATCAAAGTCAAAATTCTACTGTTTCGAGTACAAATCAAACCTTTTGTTTGTATCCGGAGAAAGGATAGATTTTTAAAGGAAATAGGATAAAGACCTTACAACTCAGGGTAGACCTCCTAGTTTGCTTGCTCAAATCAAAACAAACAAAATTCTCATACACTGTCGTTTTTCAAAACAAAACTTTCAAAAAAGACAATACTTTGTATACATCCAAACACGGATTATTACAAAGTTAACGTTCTTTTCAAAACATCTTTCGAAAGATAAACAAGCATTTTGTATACATCCACACACGGATCATTACAAAATTCAATTTACAAAAGTATTTGAAACCACATATGAGCATTCTAAAGCAATTGAAAAGTGATCGAAAAACAAGTGAGCTAAGCAAACTTAAGAGCCCATGGATAACCATGGATACAAAGGGTGCTAACACCTTCCCTTTGTATAACCTACCCCCTTACCCAGAATTTCTTAAAGGTCTTTTTTCTGTTTCTTTTATAAACCTTTCCTTAATTGGATAAAATAAAAGGTCGGTGGCGACTCTGTGAATTTTCAAAATGCGAAAGCATTAAGCGATAAAAAAGAGTCAGTTCACGTATCTCTACAGAACAGAGGTATGGCCCGGGATTAAAAAACGGAGGTCCACAGAACTGGCGACTCTGCTGGGGAGATACTTTCAAAAAAACAAAATGTTTTCAAAAGGGGTTACCTTAAGAGAATAAATCACTTCGATGTTTTCAATTGTTTGACTTGATTGCTCTATTTTTCAAAGGTTTGTTTGGGTATTTTGCTTGTGTGGAAGATTCTAACCCGAATCTCGAGATACCTTAAGTATATGACAATAGACCAAGGAAACTGTACGGCATGTACCGATACGGTTGATCTGGTAGTCATCGTTAGTGCGATACTTTGGTTTATACTGATGTCCCTTGAAAACGATCAAGGAGTATATTAGGCTTCCGAAATGTCATTAAACACTAATTTGTCTTAGAACCTTTTTAGTTGAACTTGACTTGTGGCCTATTAAGTGGCTAGCTTTGAAATTGATCGAAGTTAGTTATCCTCGAGGAATATTTTGATCGGCCGCTCGAGCGCCGTATTGAGATGTTACTTCCAAGGATCATAGAACCCGAATACTATTCTAGGATAGGTTTTAACCAACTCAACTTCAGTGGGGAGGGTATCACCTATCAGCTCCATGCAAGCCTTTAAACCTAAGGCTATTGTTTGATTTGTTTTTGTGTGCCACATGTTTGCATCATAAGCATATCATTTTTGCACCAAACACTTCAAGGATCAAAGAGTTTACCTTTGTTTTTGCAGGTAATGGCTCCCGCCACCAGAGATTACATCCGAATCAACATCTCAACGGTACCATCTGAACTAAAAGACTTAGTGTCAGAATTCCCCAGGAATGTTCAATTTGAAGGATAGAAAAACACTTAGAAAGGGGGGGTTTGAATAAGTGTAGCTTTAAAAACTTGACCAATAAAATAAATTGCACAGTTATTTTTATCCTGGTTCGTTGTTAACTAAACTACTCCAGTCCACCCCCGCAGAGATGATTTACCTCAACTGAGGATTTAATCCACTAATCGCACGGATTACAATGGTTCTCCACTTAGTCAGCAACTAAGTCTTCCAGAGTCTTCTGATCACACACTGATCACTCCAGGAACAACTGCTTAGATACCCTCTAAGACTTTCTAGAGTATTCTGATCCACACGATCACTCTAGTTACAACCTGCTTAGATAACCTCTAAGACTTCCTAGAGTATTCTGATCCACACGATCACTCTAGTTCCTTACAACTTAATGTAATCAATTCTAAGAGTATTACAATTTGCTTCTTAAAAGCTATAATCACAAACAGTGATATTTCTCTTAACGTTTAAGCTTAATCTCACTAATATATTACAACAGCAATGTAGTGAGCTTTGATGAAGATGAAGATTCTGAGCTTTGAATAGAACAGAGTTTCAGCAAGTTAATATGAGTTGTTTTGTTCAGAATCGTTAACCTTGCTTCTCATCAGAACTTCATATTTATAGGCGTTGGAGAAGATGACCGTTGAGTGCATTTAATGCTTTGCGTGTTCCGTACAGCATCGCATTTAATGTTATACGCTTTTGTCAACTATCTCGAGCCTTGTTCACGCTGTGTCTACTGACGTTGCCTTTAATAGCTTCTAACGTTCCTTTTGTCAGTCAGCGTAGCCTGCCACATGTACTTCCTTCTGATCTGATGTTTGTGAATACAACGTTTGAATATCATCAGAGTCAAACAGCTTGGTGCAAAGCATCTTCTGATCTTCTGACCTTGAAGTGCTTCTGTGCGTGATACCATCAGAACTTCATTGCTTCTGATCTCATGTTCTTCTGATGCTTCCATAGACCCATGTTCTGATTCTGCTTCGACCATCTTCTGATGTCTTGCCAGACCATGTTCTGATGTTACATGCTGAACCCTTTGAGACAAAGCTTCTGAGCGCTGAATTATGCATACTCTTTATATATTTCCTAAAAAGGAAATTGCACTGGATTAGAGTACCATATTATCTTAAGCAAAATTCATATTATTGTTATCATCAAAACTAAGATAATTGATCAGAACAAATCTTGTTCTAACAATCTCCCCCTTTTTGATGATGACAAAAACATATATAAATGATATGAATTTGCGATCAGAAAGAGCAGACGGCAAAAGACAAATTACACAGCTATAGCATAAGCATGTGAATATGTCTCCCCCTGAGATTAACAATCTCCCCCTGAGATAAATAATCTCCCCCTGAAATAAATACTCGAAGAACTTTAATAAAAGACTTCCCTGATTATTTCGGTAGAGACGATCACATAAGCTTCTGTCTTCAGAGAATTCATAGCTTCTGACTTCTGCTTCCATTGGACAGCTTCAGAACTAGAATTTCTTTAGATCCTTAGAACACTCACAGCTTCTGATTCCTGCTTCCGTTTAGGACAGCTTCAGAACTTGAATTTCTTTGATCTTCAGAACATTCACAGCTTCTGATTTCTGCTTCCATTTAGGACAGCTTCAGAGCTTGAGTTTTCTGGATCTTTAGAACATTCACAACTTCTGATTTCTGCTTCCCTCGGATAGCTTCAGAGCTTGAATTTCTACCAACATCACTTCATGCTAGATTTGTATCAGAACATTGTTGAATGTACCAGAGCATCATCAGAGCATCTCTACATCCTGAAATGTTACAGAACAAAAATAAACGACAAAAGTCAGCATGAACGAGTCAGAACATAAAATGTATATTAGAACACATGATATGTATCAGAGCCATATAGGCTAAAATAATGTATCAGAGCAAATAGAATTTTGTCAGAGCAAATAGACAAATATGGATCAAATTCTATTATCAGTGCTTCTGATTCATTCTTCTTTCTTGCTTCTGATTTCTGAAGCTTGACAGCACTCAGCTTGCTTCAGTTTCCATGAGCTTATTCTTTTTACAGAATAACACTTCTTATGGTTTTGCTTCTTGTGTTTGCTTTGAAGATTCTCTTCACTTCTTTATACCTGCAAAACACTTAAACCATATAGAACTTGGAGTTCTTGTTAGTAAATGTGTGGGAGCTTTACCCAGCAACTGATAGATTAATCAAATCATTTATCATTTATCTTCTCCCCCTTTTTGTCATAACATCAAAAAGAATATTTAAAAAAAAATTCAGATGAATAAAACGACAAATAAAATCACTGGAATGTAAAAACAAAGAAACTTTTCATTGATAATCAAAAGATATTACAAAAGGTTCTTATGTTTAACAAGATGAGAAACATTCCTAGCAAATACATAAAAAGTCATCCCAAGAGGAAATGACTACAAAAATTAAAAACAAAACCCTAGCAAGACACATTCTGTGTCAACCCATCAAGAATCCCTGTGGTCTTCTTGTCTTTGCAAACGGGGCTTTCTCTTAACATAGAAGTTAAGAATATCATTCTTAACCTCTTCCCATAACTCAAGAAAGTCTTCTGCCTTTGGATGAAAGTTGATAACAGCATCAAAGAAGAGGTCTGACTTGAGAGGTATTAGGAGAGCCATCCCGAGATATGCAGAGATCTGCCGCCTTTGAGTCATAGATCTTTAACAGGCTTAGAGCATGATTAAGAGATCCAGACAAAGGATTCAAGATGAACGGTAGGTTTGAACTAGGATTTTTTAAAGAAAGAAAAACTTTGTTTGAGCAAGAGAAAAAAACAGGAGAGAGAGAGAAAACTTGATGAGGAATGCAAAGAGATAGAGAAAGAAAACAAAGACAGAGTGTAAAAGAGAAAATATAAGAGGGAAGGAGAAGCGTTTGAAGAGTATTTAAAAGAAACTAAAATGAAACAAATGATGGATAGCATTTAATGTTATGTGACATGAGGAGAGATAATAAAGACAAATGAGGTGACTAGCACAGTTACCTATGGTCGGCGTCCCTTCAACTGCACGCGCGCTTATCCATGAACAGTAAAGACAGGTTTACCATCCGAGATAGAACGTTACAGCTGTTTTGCTTTAAAAGAGGTTCTGAATCAACTTAGACAATGAAACGTTAGTAATAACCGAATCATAATTTCTAAAAGATTTCAATCAGAACTTCTGATTAAAAAAAAATAATCCACTTTTATTTCAGAAGATACTCATACATAAGAACTTCTCATCTTCTCATTCTGGGCATAAATCCATACTGATGTTCTTCAGAATGAACTTAAACCTATTTTCAGCCAGGGGTTTTATAAAGATATCAGCCCATTGATGGTCTGTATCCACAAAGTTTAAAGATATAACACCCTTCTGAACATAGTCCCTTATGAAATGATGTTTAATCTCAATATGTTTAGCTTTTGAATGAAGAATAGGATTCTTAGATAAACATATAGCAGAAGTATTATCACAGAATATAGGAATGTTACTCTCATATATCTGATAATCTTCTAGCTGACTCTTCATCCAGAGCATCTGTGTACTGCAACCAGCAGCAGCGACATATTCTGCTTCTGTTGTTGATAGAGCAATAGTTGCTTGCTTCTTGCTATACCAGGAGATCAAATGACTTCCAAGAAATTGACAACTTCCTGAAGTACTCTTTCTTTCAATTCTGTCTCCAGCATAGTCAGCATCGCAGAATCCTACTAAGTTGTATTCTTTAGATTTTCTGTAAACTAAGCCAACATTAGTAGTACCTTTCAGATACCTTAGAATTCTCTTAACAGCAGTTAAATGAGATTCTCTAGGATCTGATTGGAATCTAGCACACAAACAAACACTGAACAGAATGTCAGGTCTAGAAGCAGTCAAATATAGAAGAGATCCAATCATACCTCTGTATAACTTCTGATCTACCTTCTTACTTACCTCATCCTTACCTAGGATGCATGTTGGATGCATAGGAGTTTTGGCTTCTTTGCAGTCTAGAAGATTAAACTTCTTCAGAAGTTCCTTCACATACTTGGTTTGGTGAACATACGTTCCTTCTGATGTTTGATTTATTTGTATTCCAAGGAAATACTTGAGTTCTCCCATCATGCTCATTTCAAACTCAGCCTGCATAGACTCAGCAAACTCCTTTCCAAGTGTAGCATTAGATGTTCCAAAAATAATATCATCTACATATATTTGACAAATTAAAATATCCCTTTTAAAGGTTTTACAAAAGAGAGTAGTGTCCACTTTTCCTCTAGTGAAACCATTATCTAGAAGGAAAGAACTTAAGCGTTCATACCAAGCTCTGGGAGCTTGTTTCAATTCATACAACGATTTCTTTAGTTTAAAAACATGATTAGGAGACATAGAGTCTTCAAAACCAGGAGGTTGATGGACATAAACTTCTTCATCTATATAACCATTTAAGAAGGCACTCTTAACATCCATCTGATAGAGAGTGATGTTATGTTGAGTGGCAAATGAAATTAATAGACGAATAGATTCTAACCTGGCCACTGGTGCAAAGGTTTCTGTATAGTCAATCCCTTCTTGCTGACTATAACCCTGAGCTACCAGTCTGGCTTTGTTCCTTACCACTTCACCTTTCTCACCGAGCTTGTTTCTGAAGACCCATTTTGTACCGATTATATTGAATCCATCTGGTCTAGGAACAAGATCCCAAACATCATTCCTTGTAAACTGATTCAGTTCTTCTTGCATAGCAATTATCCAGTCTGGATCTTCTAGAGCATGATCAACAGAAGTTGGCTCGATCAAAGATACAAGACCTAATTGACAGTCTGCATTGTTCTTAAGGAATGCTCTTGTTCTGATTGGATCATCCTTCTTTCCAAGAATGACATCTTCTGAATGACCAGAAATGAGTCTGGATGATCTTCTGACAGATGGTTTTTCAGAAATGCTTAGATTCTCCAGAGAAGCTGATACTTGATCTTCAGATTCTTTGCTTCTGAGAAGCTCTGCTTCTGATACGTTGCTTCTTGGCTCAACAACTTCTGATATATCAATATCACAATCTGCAAAATTATCAAACTGCTTTGGTTTTTCAGAACCAAGCTTATCATCAAACCTGATATTGATTGATTCTTCTACAATCAATGTTTCAGTATTGTATACTCTGTAGCCTTTTGAGCGTTCAGAATATCCAAGAAGGAAACATTTTTGTGCTTTGGAATCAAACTTACCAAGATGATCTTTAGTGTTCAGAATAAAACATACACATCCAAAAGGATGGAAATATGAAATGTTGGGCTTTATATTCTTCCACAATTCATAAGGAGTCTTATTTAGAATAGGTCTGATAGAGATTCTATTCTGAATATAGCATGCAGTGTTTATTGCTTCTGCCCAGAAATGCTTAGCCATATTGGTTTCATTGATCATGGTTCTGGCCATTTCTTGCAGAGTCCTATTCTTTCGTTCTACAACTCCATTTTGCTGTGGAGTTCTAGGACAAGAGAAATCATGGGCAATACCATTTTCTTTGAAGAACTCTTCAAAGAATCTGTTCTCAAATTCACCACCATGATCACTTCTGACCTTTATGATTTTACACTCTTTTTCAGATTGAATCTGAATGCAGAAATCAAAGAACACTGAATGAGACTCATCCTTGTGTTTCAAGAATTTTACCCACGTCCAGCGGCTATAATCATCTACGATGACTAATCCATATTTCTTCCCTCTGACAGATGCTGTTTTGACTGGGCCAAACAGATCAATGTGCAAGAGTTCTAATGGCCTTGAGGTAGAAACAACATTCTTGGACTTGAATGCAGGTTTGGAGAACTTGCCCTTCTGACATGCTTCACAAAGAGCATCTGATTTGAATTTCAGATTAGGGAGTCCTCTGACAAGATCCAGTTTGTTAATCTGAGAAATCTTTCTCAAACTAGCATGACCTAATCTTCTGTGCCAGACCCACTGCTCTTCAGAAACAGACATAAGACAAGTCACCTTCTGACTCATAAGATCTTGCAGATCTGTCTTATAAATGTTATTCTTCCTCTTGCCTGTAAATAGGATTGAGCCATCCTTCTGATTTACAGCCTTGCAAGACTTTTGATTAAAGATTATATCATAACCATTGTCACTCAATTGACTGATAGATAAGAGGTTATGTGTTAATCCTTCTACAAGAAGTACATTAGAAATGGAAGGAGAGTTACCAGACTTTATAGTTCCAGAGCCAATTATCTTGCCCTTCTGATCTCCTCCAAACTTGACTTCTCCTCCAGACTTAAGCACCAAGTCTTGGAACATAGACCTTCTTCCTGTCATGTGTCGTGAGCATCCAGAGTCCAGGTACCACGACATGTTGTGCTTTGTCCTTTTTGCAGCCAAGGATATCTGCAATAGGAATAATCTTATCCTTAGGTACCCACATTTTCTTGGGTCCTTTCTTGTTAGTTCTCCTCAAGTTCTGATTGAACTTAGGTTTAACATTGTAAGCAGAAGGAGGAACAGCATGATAATTCTTAATGTGAGTTTCATGATATTTCCTAGGTTGTGTCACATGCTTTTTGGTGTGTGTTATGTGAAAACTTTGAGCATGTGAAGTGTGCCTAATATCATGGGAGTGGCCATACTTGAACTTATCATACAATGGCTTGTATGTGAATTTCATTTCATCAACAGGTTCAAGTTTGTATGGGGTTTCACCCTCAAAACCAATGCCAACTCTTTTGTTTCCAGACACAGCATATATCATAGAAGCTAGCTGACTTCTGCCAATACTTCTAGATAAGAACTTCCTGAAACTTAAATCATATTCTTTCAGAATATGGTTTAGACTAGGAGTGGATTTTTCTGAATCAGAAGGAGATCCAACATTATTGGATAATTTTAAAAGTTTTTCTTTTAATTCAGAATTCTCCAACTCAAGCTTCTTTGTTTCAAATTCAAATAGCTTTTTCAGCTTTTTGTATTTGAGACTAATCTGAGACTTGAATTCCAGAAGTTCTGTTAGACCGGAAACTAACTCATCTCTAGTAAGTTCAGAAAATACCTCTTCAGAATCTGATTCTGATGTAGATTCTGATCCGTCATCTTCTGTCGTCATCAGCGCACAGTTAGCCTGCTCATCTTCAGAGTCTGAATCATCTTCTGACTCATCCCAGGTTGCCATAAGACCTTTCTTCTTATGAAACTTCTTCTTGGGATTTTCCTTCTGAAGTTTTGGACATTCATTCTTGAAGTGTCCAGGCTCATTGCATTCATAGCACATGACCTTCTTCTTGTCAAATCTTCTGTCATCAGAAGATTCTCCACGTTCAAATTTCTTTGAACTTCTGACGCCTCTGAACTTCCTTTGCTTGTTCTTCCAGAGTTGATTTAGCCTTCTGGAGATCAAGGACAGTTCATTTTCTTCTTCAGATTCTGATTCTTCAGGATCTTCTTCTCTAGCCTGAAAAGCGTTAGTGCATTTCTTGATATTGGATTTTAATGCAATAGACTTACCTTTCTTTTGAGGCTCGTTTGCATCCAGTTCAATTTCATGACTCCTCAGGGCACTGATCAGCTCTTCCAAAGAGACTTCATTTAGATTCTTCGCAATCTTAAATGCAGTCACCATAGGTCCCCATCTTCTGGGTAAGCTTCTGATGATCTTCTTTACGTGATCACCCTTTGTGTATCCCTTGTCAAGAACTCTCAATCCAGCAGTAAGAGTTTGAAATCTTGAAAACATCTTTTCAATGTCTTCATCATCCTCCATCTTGAAGGCTTCATACTTCTGGATTAAGGCGAGAGCTTTAGTCTCCTTGACTTGAGCATTTCCTTCATGAGTCATTTTCAAGGACTCATATATGTCATAGGCCGTTTCCCTGTTAGATATCTTCTCATACTCAGCATGAGAGATAGCATTCAGCAAAACAATTCTGCATTTATGATGATTCCTGAAAAGCTTCTTCTGATCATCGCTCATTTTTTGCCTTGTCAGCTTTACGCCACTGGCATTTACCGGATGTTTGTAACCATCCATCAGAAGATCCCATAGATCACCATCTAGACCAAGAAAGTAACTTTCCAGTTTATCTTTCCAGTATTCAAAGTTTTCACCATCAAATACCGGCGGTCTAGTATAACCATTGTTACCGTTGTGTTGCTCAGCAGAGCCAGATGTAGATGTAGACTTTGCAGTTTCATCAGCCATCTTTTACTGAAGCGTTTTTCTCTTCCTGAATCTTTTCTAAACACGGTTAAGTGCTTGCACCTTAGAACCGGCGCTCTGATGCCAATTGAAGGATAGAAAAACACTTAGAAAGGGGGGGTTTGAATAAGTGTAGCTTTAAAAACTTGACCAATAAAATAAATTGCACAGTTATTTTTATCCTGGTTCGTTGTTAACTAAACTACTCCAGTCCACCCCCGCAGAGATGATTTACCTCAACTGAGGATTTAATCCACTAATCGCACGGATTACAATGGTTCTCCACTTAGTCAGCAACTAAGTCTTCCAGAGTCTTCTGATCACACACTGATCACTCCAGGAACAACTGCTTAGATACCCTCTAAGACTTTCTAGAGTATTCTGATCCACACGATCACTCTAGTTACAACCTGCTTAGATAACCTCTAAGACTTCCTAGAGTATTCTGATCCACACGATCACTCTAGTTCCTTACAACTTAATGTAATCAATTCTAAGAGTATTACAATTTGCTTCTTAAAAGCTATAATCACAAACAGTGATATTTCTCTTAACGTTTAAGCTTAATCTCACTAATATATTACAACAGCAATGTAGTGAGCTTTGATGAAGATGAAGATTCTGAGCTTTGAATAGAACAGAGTTTCAGCAAGTTAATATGAGTTGTTTTGTTCAGAATCGTTAACCTTGCTTCTCATCAGAACTTCATATTTATAGGCGTTGGAGAAGATGACCGTTGAGTGCATTTAATGCTTTGCGTGTTCCGTACAGCATCGCATTTAATGTTATACGCTTTTGTCAACTACCTCGAGCCTTGTTCACGCTGTGTCTACTGACGTTGCCTTTAATAGCTTCTAACGTTCCTTTTGTCAGTCAGCGTAGCCTGCCACATGTACTTCCTTCTGATCTGATGTTTGTGAATACAACGTTTGAATATCATCAGAGTCAAACAGCTTGGTGCAAAGCATCTTCTGATCTTCTGACCTTGAAGTGCTTCTGTGCGTGATACCATCAAAACTTCATTGCTTCTGATCTCATGTTCTTCTGATGCTTCCATAGACCCATGTTCTGATTCTGCTTCGACCATCTTCTGATGTCTTGCCAGACCATGTTCTGATGTTACATGCTGAACCCTTTGAGACAAAGCTTCTGAGCACTGAATTATGCATACTCTTTATATATTTCCTGAAAAGGAAATTGCATTGGATTAGAGTACCATATTATCTTAAGCAAAATTCATATTATTGTTATCATCAAAACTAAGATAATTGATCAGAACAAATCTTGTTCTAACACAATTCACTGAAAGGCATGGTCACCTACTCCATTTGGTTACCTCAAAATTTGAAGAAGACATGATACGGGTCCTGTTCCAGTTCTTTGACCCTGAACATCATTGCTTTACCTTTCCTAATTACCAGTTGGTACCCACTTTGGAAGAATTCTCTGAACTAATTGGATTGCCTGTTCGAAATCGATTACCTTTCACTGGTTTAGAAAGGATTCCAAAACCTGAAGTCATTGCTGCTGCTTTACATCTGCGGAAATCAGAAATCGAGTCCAATTGGGAAACAAAGAGTGGAGTTAAGGGTTTGCTTGCCAAGTTCTTGTTGGAAAAGGCTCGACTACTGCTAGAAAACAAAAGTTATCCAGCTTTTGAGGAAGTTATGGCACTTTTGATCTATGGGTTGGTTTTATTCCCAAATCCCGACCAGTTCATAAGTGTACACATCATCAACCTTTTCCTAATCCGTAACCCGGTACCAACATTGCTGGGAGACATTCTACATTCTCTACACACTCGTACCATGAAGAAACGAGGAACTCTCATGTGCTGTATACCACTACTGGCTAGGTGGTTTACATTTCATCTTCCCCGATCAGTGTTGAGAAATGAACAAAGAATGCGATGGTCTCGCAGGATTATGTCTTTGTCTCATTCAGATATCCGGTGGAACAACTTCTTTCAAAGAGACATTACTATCATTGATCATTGTGGAGAGTACCCTATTGTGCCACTCCTTGGCATCAAAGGAGGCATCACTTACAATCCCTCTTTAGCTCTACGCCAATTCGGATATGCAAGGAGCAACGGTCCTCATGACATGATTATCCATGGCATTGTGTTTGATTACGAGAATGATTCTCATAGACACCGACGAAGGTTCATACATGCATGGGGCAGTGTCTATAGAATAGAAAGCAAAACTCTGGGGCAATGGAATTCTATTCCTATGGAACCCTACCTCAGATGGGTCCGCACTCATGCTCAGAAACTCCTTATGCCATTTCCTGCTGTTCTACCTATGACTATTGAACCAGAGGTCGAAGGATATGAACCTCAAGTTATTTTACACCCGGACATGCCAACTGACCTAGAAGAGTTGCAAAAATCTTGGGTTCAACTCAAAGAGGAAAGAGACACCTTCAAATCATACTGTCAAGACTATGAGAGAAGGATATTGGAGCTCACCGGACAGCTTCAAGAAGAACAGCAGATCAACACATTCCTGGGGGCAAAGAGAAAGCGTCCACGGGAGACCTGAAGGATCATCTATTTTATTTCTGTCTTGTAAGCCCAAATGAGGCAAAGAAAAAAGAAGCAAAAAAAAAAAAGAAATAAATTGATTAACTAACGTTTGTTTCTTCTTTAACAAATCTAAACTCTAAGATCCTTGAAACATTGCACACACATTTCACTTCATGCATTGCATATACATTTC
The DNA here is from genome assembly GCF_029867415.1 of Vicia villosa. Taxonomy (NCBI): domain Eukaryota; kingdom Viridiplantae; phylum Streptophyta; class Magnoliopsida; order Fabales; family Fabaceae; genus Vicia; species Vicia villosa. The sequence goes on along the minus strand of NC_081186.1, from coordinate 45,775,838 downwards.
ATACATTGCATTCATATACATTGCACATACATTTCATACATTGCATACACATGGCATCCAGTCATACACATTGCATAACAGGTTCACATGACGGATTTCTCATCTTCTCGCTGTTTATTTCAGTCAGAAGAGATGGAATCTGAAATGAGCATCAAGAATCTCGAAGCACAGAATGCCCAAGTTCAAGTGGCAATTCTGGAACTGGCAAAGGGGCAACAAGAACTGAAAGCCCTGATAATCAAGAAGAAAAAGAAGCCCAAAGGATCTGTAGGCTTGAGTCACCTGAAAAGGAAGATCAAAATCCCAGTCAAAAAGTTCAAAAAGCCACCGATCCCTGAAACAGTCGGTGATGATGAACAAGAAGACAATCAAAGCAACCAGGGTTCTGCTAAACCCTCTCTCTCTTCAAATGAAGAAAATGATCATTCTGGGGACGAACCGGATGATGAAAAATACCAACAGCTGGAAGACCGTATGAAAGCTATGGAGATACAAAAAGTACCTGGCTTAGATTTCAATGATCTGGGGCTCATCTCGGATATTGTTATCCCTCCAAAATTCAAAGTTCCTGTCTTTGCAAAATATGATGGAGTTTCTTGCCCGAAACTACATCTGAGATCCTATGTGAGGAAGATACAACCTCATACAACGGATAACAAATTGTGGATTCACTTCTTCCAAGAAAGTCTGTCGGGTACACAACTCGAATGGTACTATCAGTTGGAAAATACCAAGGTTCATACTTGGGAAGAATTAGCTGCTGCTTTTTACAAACAGTACCAATACAATGCTGATCTTGCGCCAACCCGTACTCAACTAAGGGGCATGTCTATGGGACCAAAAGAAAGTTTCAAAGGATATGCACAAAAGTGGAGAGATATGGCTGGAAGGGTTCAACCACCCTTATCTGATCGCGAACTAGTTGACATGTTCATGGGCACTTTAACTGGCCCTTTCTATAGCCATTTGCTGGGAAGCTCATCATCAGGTTTCACTGACCTGATACTGACCGGAGAACGTGTCGAAAGTGGCATTCAAAATGGAAAAATTCAAATAGGTTCCACCTCTAGTACTACAAAAAGGCCCATCAGCGGGAGAAATGAGGTCAATGCAACACAAATTTAGAAAAGTCACAAAAGTGAGAAGCATCAATCTGTAGGGGCAGTTCTGATCTCCACATCTGCACCTCTAAAAGATCAACAGCCAAAATATACGCATCGACCAGATGCACCAAGAAGAAATTTCACCAGAATCAACATGCCAATCTCTCGGGCATTGCAGCACTTGCTAAAAGCAGATCTGATCACATTAAAAGGTCCTCCAAAGAATGTCAACACTTCCTCTCCGAATTATCGCCCTGATGCAACATGTGCCTATCACTCAAACTTTCCAGGACATGACGCAGATCACTGCTGGGCCCTGAAAAATAAAATACAAGATATGATAGATGCTGGTGAAATTGAGTTCGATCCTCCAGAAACTCCAAATGTCATCACTGCACCTATGCCAAAGCATGACAAAACTGTTAACGCTATCCTGGACACTGTTTACATCTATGATGTGAACGAATTATCAACTCCACTCTGCGAAGTCAAAGGAAAGCTAATCCGAGCTGGTTACTTTCCAGGGTGTGACCCCGACTGCTTTTATTGCTCATGCCTGCCCAATGGTTGTGAAAATTTGAGGATGGGAATTCAAAAGTGGATGGATCGCCGTATCATTATGTTTGAGAGACTCCCTTCTATGGACGTGCTGTGCGAAGTCTTTGCAAACAGGATGAGAATAGAGGATGCCTCAGTGATCTCCAGCTTACCATTCAAAATCTCTGCCAAGGCTCCATTCAAAATTTCTGCTACACTCAAAGTGGCATCAGTAGTCATTGCTAGTCCAACTCCATTTCCATACTCCTCAGACAAAGCTGTCCCATGGGGATATGACACTAATGTTTATGTTCATGGAATTAAGCAGGGTACCTCGACTGAAGAGGCCGCAAAGTTAACTACTCCAACTGTGGGTAATATTGTGGGTACCAGCAAGATCACGAGAAGTGGAAGAATCTTTTCACCAGAAATTTCTCCAAATGTTGCTGCTGGTCCAGTCCAAGTCCCAGTTCCTAATCAAGATGACAGCGCTCGAGGCAAAGAGCCACAAGTTGAACAAGTTCAAACCCCGGTGGAGATCACTGCTGAGGATCCATCAAAGCAAGAAATGGAGGAAATATTGAAAATCATCTGCAAAAGTGATTACAATATTGTTGAGCAACTGGGGCACACTGCTTCAAAAATCTCAATGCTATCTCTGCTAAAATATTCAGAAGCTCATGCCAAAGCTCTGATGAAGTTCCTCAAAGCTGCGCATATGCCTCAAGAGATCTCAGTCGACCAATTTGAGAATTGTGTTGCCAATCTAACCGTGAGCAATGGTCTCGGTTTCTCCGATGTGGATCTAACCCCTGCTGGAAAAAATCACAACAAAGCCTTACATATCTCCATTGAATGTAATGGCACCACTCTATCTCATGTGCTAGTAGATAACGGTTCTTCTTTGAACGTGTTACCGAAAACAGTACTAGAAAAGCTTGACTTCGAAGGAATTGTGTTACAACCAAGTGATGTTGTGGTAAGAGCCTTTGACGGGTCAACCAGAACGGTATACGGAAAAGTGAATCTCCCAATCAGAGTGGGTTCTCAAATCTTTGATTCTATCTTTTACGTAATGGAAATTCACCCAGCCTACTCCTGTTTACTTGGACGCCCTTGGATACATGGGGCAAACGCTGTAACTTCTACCCTGCATCAGAAGTTAAAATATCCAGTAAAAGGAAAGATTGTCACAGTCTATGGCGAAGAGGAATATGTGGTTTGTCACCTAAGCAATTCCAAATATGTTGAGTTGGAGGACGAATTCATCGAAACTCCATGCCAATCATTTGAGGTGGTCTCTCCAGATGTCTCTACCACCAAGCATGTTCCTGCTACTCCAACTACAACTATGGCTTCTCTCAAAGATGCCAAAGCCATGATTGAACAGGGTGATTGCACAGTATGGGGACAACTTCCCGATATACCCTACAAGTCTGACAAACTAGGTCTGGGCTATGATAGTGAAAATCAAAAGAATGATCAAAGTCCTCGTTCTGGAGGATTAATGTCACACTTCGTCAGCCAAGAAGTAAACGCTATTGAAGATGAAGGAGTGTTCTTGAACCATATCATTCAGCCATATCCAGATGAGATTCCACCCATTTCCATGGGAATGTGGGATGCTGTGGGAGAACCAAACGGCGGGTATAATTATCAGTATGCCGCACCTCAGAATTCCTATATTGCTATGGAAGACCTTACCCCGACTGGATGGGGTGATCAAATTGGAAATGACGAAAGTTTCACAAGTCCCGTCACTGAGCAATATCAAAATCCACCCAAAGAAGTATGGGACACGCTAGGAGAACCCAGCGGCAAATATGACTATATGGTGAAATACTCCGCTCCTCCGAGCTCACAAATTGCTATGGAGGACATTGTCCCAACTGGATGGGATGAACAGTACGATGACAATTTCGCTCTTGAAGAAGCCAGGGAAATACCAAATAACGAGGGTTGCTTTCTGTCAGCATACACTCCTCATCAGGATGCACAAGTCTCTATTCAAAACATCATCCCGACTGCATGGGACGGCCTTATCGAGCATCTCGCTCAGCCAACAGAGATATCTCAGCCTGGGCTCTCGTATCCAACAGAGTATATCCCTTATCCCGAAGGATCACCGGCTCATTTTCCCACTAATGAAATCAATGCTGTGGAAGATGAAGAAGACAACTGCAACTGGAACAGCTGGATTCTCCCTGCTCACAACAGTGGATTGAACAACTGGAAAGCTGAGGATGTGATCTCCTTTGTCCAGGAGTAAATGCCATTTCCTGTTTTCTTTGTGTATATTGTGCAAAGATAAAAATGGTTCCTGAACAATCGAACCATGAGCTTGAAAAGCCGTGTGCCTTAGCACACTGGTCCTTCTACAAGGGCTTATCATATCATGATCATGTGCATTCAATAAAATCATGGGACGCTTGCATATTTAAATTTTATGATCCTTTTTCCTTCTTTCTTCGCTTTCAAATAGCTATGTTTTTTCTTCACACACACTCACATAATTAACATGCAGATTCACATACACTCTGGATCCAGTCAACAACGATTCTGCTATTGCCCGTCATGACTTTGAAAGTCCGATCTACCAAACTGAGGACGAAAGTGAGGAAGATTGTGAAGTGCCAAGAGAACTTGCAAGGCTGCTAGAACAAGAAGACAAGGCCATACAGCCTCACGAGGAGCCAATTGAGGTCATCAACTTTAGCAACGAAGAAAAGAAAGAAGTCAAAATAGGGGCTGATTTAGAACACAGCGTCAAGCAAAGACTGATTCAAATGCTGCGAGACTACGTCGAGATATTCGCTTGGTCCTATGAGGATATGCCAGGCCTTGACACGGACATCGTAGTTCATCGCCTGCCAATCAAAGAAGGTAGCACTCCAGTCAAACAGAAACTACGAAGGAGTAGGCCTGATATGTCAAAAAAGATCAAAGACGAGGTTGAAAAACAGTTCGATGCCGGATTCCTAAAAGTTGTAAGTTATCCTCCTTGGATAGCTAACATCGTCCCTGTACCTAAAAAAGACGGGAAAGTCAGAATGTGCGTGGACTACAGAGATCTGAACCGGGCAAGTCCCAAAGATGATTTCCCTTTACCACACATCGATGTACTGGTTGACAATACCGCACAATGCAAGGTATTCTCCTTTATGGACGGATTCTCAGGGTACAATCAAATCAAGATGGCACCCGAAGACATGGAAAAAACAACCTTCACAACACCCTGGGGAACCTTTTGTTACAAAGTAATGCCCTTTGGTCTGAAAAACGCAGGAGCAACCTATCAACGTGCAATGGTAGCGCTATTTCATGATATGATTCATCAAGAAATAGAGGTGTATGTCGATGACATGATTGCAAAATCCAACACCGAGGAAGAACATCTGGGTCATTTACACAAGTTGTTTGACAGACTCAAGAAATACAAGTTGCGACTGAACCCAAATAAGTGTACCTTTGGAGTAAGATCCAGCAAACTCTTAGGTTTCATCGTCAGCAGCAAAGGTATTGAGGTTGATCCCGCCAAGGTTAAAGCCATTCAAGAAATGCCTATACCTCGTACCGAGAAACAAGTCAGAGGATTCTTGGGACGTCTAAATTACATCGCCCGATTTATTGCCCACATGACTACTACTTGTGTGCCGATCTTCAAACTGTTGAAGAAAGATCAAGTGGAAAGGTGGAATGACAAATGCCAGTTAGCCTTTGACAAAATCAAAGAATATCTCCAAAAACCTCCAATCTTGTTGCCACCTGTGGAAGGCAGACCTCTGATAATGTACCTAACTGTGTTAGAAGACTCAATGGGGTGTGTACTAGGACAACATGACGAATCCGGCCGAAAGGAGCACACAATCTACTATCTTAGCAAAAAGTTTACCGATTGTGAAACAAGATACTCACTACTCGAAAAAACTTGTTGTGCCTTAGCTTGGGCAGCTCGCCGGCTAAGACAGTACATGCTAAATCACACCACTTTCCTAATCTCCAAGATGGATCCCATCAAATACGTGTTCGAAAAACCTGCTCTCTCAGGAAGGATAGCGAGATGGCAAATGATCTTAACAGAATATGACATTCAATACACTTCACAAAAAGCAATCAAAGGAAGTGTGGTAGCTGATCATCTGGCTCATCAAGCAGTAGATGATTATCAAGCATTGAACTTTGACTTCCCAGAAGAAGACATTATGCTAGTCAATGACTACAAACAACCAGGACCAGAAGAAGGACCCGAGCCAGGATCCCGGTGGACTATGGTTTTTGACGGAGCTTCTAATGCACTTGGCAATGGCATCGGAGCTGTGATCATTTCCCCCGCAGGAAGTTACACACCGTTCACTGCCAGATTATGCTTCAATTGCACTAACAATATAGCCGAATACGAAGCATGTATTCTGGGTCTTAAAGCTTCAATCGATCTAAGAATCAAATTCCTGGAAGTCTACGGAGACTCGGCCTTGGTAATCTACCAAGTCAAAGGGGAATGGGACACGAAGCACCCGAATCTAATTCCTTACAAAGAATATGTGCTGAGTTTGATTCTTTACTTCAAAGAAATCACTTTCGAACACATCCCACGCGAGGAAAATCAACTAGCTGATGCTTTAGCTACCATGTCATCCATGTTCAAAGTCAGGTGGGACAACGAGGCGCCTATGATCACCATTTACAGGCAAGATGAACCATCCTATTGCAATGAGATCAATACCGAAGGAACCGAGGAAAAACCATGGTTCCATGAAGTAAAAAGATATCTCGAAGCTCAGGAGTACCCTGAAGGGGCATCCATTAACGACAGAAAGTTTCTAAGGAGGTTTGCTGCCAAATTCTTTCTAAGCAATGGAACCTTATACAAACGCAACCATGACTCGACTTTACTTCGCTGTGTAAACAAGAAGGAAGCAGAACAGATCATGGAAGAAATACACAATGGTGCCTTCGGTACTCATTCCAGTGGACATACAATGGCTAAAAAGATCCTTAGAGCAGGTTATTACTGGTCTACCATGGAAACAGACTACCATCATCACTCCCGAACATGTCACAAATGCCAGATATACGCTGACAAAGTACATGTACCTCCATTTCCATTAAGCGTCCTGACGGCTCCTTGGCCTTTTGCAATGTGGGGTATTGATATGATTGGAGAAATCAAACCTACTGCCTCCAACGGACATCGCTTTATCCTGGTCGCTATTGACTACTTCACAAAGTGGGTAGAAGCAGCTTCATTTGCTTCTGTTACCAAGAATGTGGTGGCCCGGTTCATCAAATACAATCTCATTTGTCGGTACGGCATCCCTGAACGGATTATCACGGACAATGGCACAAATCTAAACAACAGAATGATTACTGAACTTTGCACACAATTCAAGATCAAGCATCATAATTCCTCTCCATATCGACCAAAGATGAACGGCGCGGTGGAAGCTGCCAACAAGAACATCAAGAAAATCATACAAAAAATGACAGTAACCTACAAAGACTGGCATGAGATGTTGCCTTTTGCTCTTCATGGTTATCGCACATCTGCGCGTACTTCAACAGGGGCAACTCCATTCTCCTTAGTCTATGGTATGGAGGCGGTTCTTCCAATTGAAATTCAGATTCCTTCCCTAAGGATTATGAAAGAAGCCAATCTAGACGAAGACGATTGGATTCAAACACGGTTGGACCAGATAAACTTGATTAATGAGAAAAGGCTCGCAGCTATTTGTCATGGTCAGCTATACCAAAAGCGTATGATCAAAGCCTTCAACAAAAAAGTCAAAAGTCAAGCATACCAAACTGGTGGCTTGGTTGTCAAACGCATCATCTTACCACAAGGTGATCCCAGAGGCAAATGGACTCCCACCTACGAGGGACCATTCATAATCAAGAAAATATTCACCGGCGGCGCCATGTTGCTTACCACCATGGATGGCGAGGATTCCCCACACCCTGTGAATGCGGACATAGTCAAAAAATACTTCTCTTAAAAAGAAAAAAAACAGCTCGCTAAGTTGAAAACCTGAAAGGGCAACTTAGGCAAAAAAATGAGCGTCTCGGTGGATTGAAAACCCGAAAGGGCGGTCCAGGCAAAAATTAGAGACTAAACAAATACTATCCCGGTAGGCTGAAAACCTGAAAGGGCAGCCTAGGCAAAAGTTAGGGAATGAAGCATACAACTGTGTTCCGTTCAGCTGCCTACTCACCATCAAGATTCAACACCTCAAAGACACCGATCAGTCCAATCACTTTCTTCCAACAAGAGAGGGATGAGATGCTCAAAGACAGATTGGCAATAGCAGAATTGAAACTTGACTGGATCATTTTCACATAGCTATTTATCTTCATAAATATTTTCCAAAACTTTCTGACAATTTCCTACTTCTAGGATTGTTGTCTCCCTGTGCTAACCAGCCTATCATGGCTCTTTTTCAAAAATCAATGCAGCTTAGGCTCAAAAATCACTATTTTCACTTTTTCTGTTTTAAATACGTAAACGTCCCAATGATAATTTTGAATGAACATGTGCATTTAAATATGATTGATGTTTACCAGGAAAAACAGGAATAGCATTCAGGAAATGTCCCAATTATCTGGACATCATCCCATCAGAAGAAAAATCCCCAAGAGAAACACATTTCTCAGCAAATTCCTCAAAAAGATTTTCTCTTCAAAAGAAGTCTTATCCCCCAGCAGGGTTGTCCCAGATTACTATCTTCAGAAGGTGTGATCCCCGCACCCGGACTTGGTCAGATAGTGCATCGGAGGATTATGCATCTTCCTCATTCCCATTTGAAAGGGCATCAGAACTTCCAGCTACCTTTCATTCTCAAGAGATATTCAAAGATCCTTCAACAGAATACCAGGGTTCTCAAAGAATTTCCCCAGCCAAGGGTACTCAAACAAGACAAAAGATCATCAACGATCACAATATAGTCATATCCAGATGACTGGCGGAAATTTATTTTCCCAAATAGTAGCTTGACATCTCACATTCATACATCACATATTCATATTCATACATCATATTCATACATCATATTCATACATCACATTCATACATCATGCATCATGCGCGTATTCATACGCATATTCATACACAACATAACATGCATATTTCTCTGGGAATATCTCACATTTACATGCATCATAAACATTGCACATTACTAACTTGATTTTTCAGGCAGACGGATATCTTCAACAAAGATGTTCTCAATCACATGCAGTGTTCACCTGAATTCCATGAACGGTTCTCTCAGATATAATCAAGCCGAAGATTCATTCTGATCACTTACCAACTCAAAAACGATCTAACGTTGCAGATCTAAAGCGATACCTCAGACGGTTCCAGAACGATCTAGCATCACAGATCTAAAGTTGATACCTCAGACGGTTCCAGAACGATCTAACATTGCAGATCTAAAGTTGATACCTCAGACGGTTCCAGAACGATCTAACATTGCAGATCTAAAGTTGATACCTCAGACGGTTCCAGAACGATCTAACATTGCAGATCTAAAGCGATACCTCAGACGGTTCCAGAACGATCTAACATTGCAGATCTAAAGTTGATACCTCAGACGGTTCCAGAACGATCTAACATTGCAGATCTAAATTTGATACCTCAGACGGTTCCAGAACGATCTAACATTGCAGATCTAAAGCGATACCTCAGACGGTTCCAGAACGATCTACTATCGAAGATCTAAAGCGATACCTCAGACGGTTCAAGAACAATCTAACATCAAAGATCTAAAGCCGATACCTCAGACGGTTCAAGAACGATCTAACATCAAAGATCTAAAGCTGATACCTCAGACGGTTCCACAATGATCAAAATCTAAAGCGAAAAAACTTTGGACAAGTTCCGTAGCAATCATCCTCCTAGACTTAAAGCGGTAACCTTAGACGGTTCCGAAACAGTCAACACAAAGACTTTCAAATCCTTCATCAAGATATAATCAATGGATTCATTCTGATGAACAAACCATCAACCCATTCACCAGGTGGCATCTGAAAGCCCATCTCAGGTAATGTTTCAATCTGCCAACAACATTTCGCAAACGACATTCAAATGCAACTTCCAACATCTCTTCTGATCAAGGTAAGTGCAAATTTTCAGGGCATCTAAATATTCAATCATCTTCTACCTTCAGATTTCAGACAATCTCTTCAGGTTTAAGAAGATTGAATAGGGGCAACTGTTATACCCCAAAATTTGCCCGCATTATTTTTCAAGAAAACTCCAATCTGAAAATTAAAAGTCTCATATAATCATGGATTTTTATTTCAACAAAGATCCTGATATATGAAATACTTAGTTTTTAGAATTTTTCTTATACAGTAATTTGGCTTGCAGTTGAATTTATTCTTACGCAAACGCCAAATACTGTTTATTACTTCACACATGCTATTTATTTATTTACAGATAAATAGTACTGACACAATTGGTACAGAGTTAAATCTTTTTGCAGGCGCAGAATCAGGAAACTCAGACTGTACTGGTAACAAGTAGATTATTATTATCTTTTGTTTCCCACTAATTTTGGTACTATATTCCATTATTTTCAAAAATCTTTTCAAATCTCTTTTTCAAAAAATCAAATCTCTCTTTTTCCCAACACTATCTCCACTTTCTTTCAAATCTTACTTCCACTCAAATTTTCCTTTTGTACGGAATCACATCATTCTCCAACGTCTCTATCCTCCTTTCCATTCTATAAATACCTCCCATTTTCTTCCATAAAATCTCACATCAAATTCTAATTCATCTCTCAAATTTCTACTTCATAATCCATCCTTTCTTCTTTCCCGACAAAATGGCGAAGCGGTGGGAAACGTGTTTTCTTATGGTCATCACCATTGCTACGGTGATCATGTCTTTCTTCTGTCTACATAGCCCGGAACACTGTGGACCTGGGATGCTTATGCTCCCAATCATCTACATGTTACTATTTGTAGCATGGGTTATCAATCGTCATTCTTAAAATTTGCCGTATTTCTTATTTCTTAAATGTACCGTTTATTCGTCGTACTGTTCAATATAGTATGTAATATTTGTACTGTCAGTATTAAATGTTGTACTATTTGTCATAATATTGCTTAATTACTCAGATAATATTTTATGTGTTTTCTGCCAGTCAAATATTCATTTTTCTGTGCATTAAATGATTTTCAGGGTTATTATCGGTAATTTTGCCCGCATACAGTAAATATTAGTTATTTATTATGTCTGTGTTTTTAACAAGTCATGTAAATAACTTTCATTTTTCACATAAAACAAAAACAACAAAAAAAGAAAATTAACTTTGACTGTTGATTTTTCACTCTAACTGCTACGTCAATACCTGAACAGTCAGTTGACAGCCAAGCTGCTGGCAGTACAATTCTCAGTGTTTTGTACCATCAATCAAATCAATCTTTCACAATTCAAAATTCCAAGATTTTTGTTCTAGAAGTCTTCTGAATATCACGCGATTAGCAGAGACTCAACACTGCACAAAAATCAGGTACGCTTAACTGTCTCCTACATAAACAGTCCCTGACTAGGGTTTTCTTGTTTTTACAGGAGAAACAAGTTTTTGAGAGCTCAAATGGATTTCATACACATCCATATATCTCAAAGTACCATCATACAAATTTTCAAACTTCAATTCACTCAGACGCACCGTCAGCAGCTCAAACAGTCAACAGACGACCCGTTTGACCAAAAAAGTCAACAGACAGTCAAAAATGAAATTTCTTGTCAAAGTCCATATTTTGTCAAAGGATTCATCATTTGATCATTGGATGATCATAATTCATCAAGGAAAGATCAAAAATCGACAAAACCCTAAGATTCAAAATTAGGGTTTTTGCCTGAAAAGTCAACTCAACTTTGACTGATCATAACTCTCTCATCCTTCATCCAAAAAATTCAAACCAAAGCTCATTTTGAAGGAAATTCAATTATCTTTCAAATGCCATTGATCCCATGGTCATTGGATTCACCATTTAAAAAATATGATCAAAGACATTACAGGTCATTTTCAAAGTCAACAAAAAGACACTTTTTTCAAAAGGACACACAAGGAGCATCAAAAATCATTTTGACATGAGACCAAAGACATTGGTTAGAGGACTCTTTGAGGTTTCCAAAAAGTGCAAGATCTCCTTTATATGACAAAAATTGAAGGATTTACACCTTGTTGAAGTTGGCTAAATTTTGGAAAATGCATAAAACCAACATTGCTCAAAAATGCATTTTTTCCAAATGGGGCCAAGTTTTCATGGTTCAAACATCATTTCCATAATATTATGGGCCTCCCACGACCAAGACCAAGCCCATAACATTTTTCTCCATTTTTTTTGATTTAATTTTATCATTTAAGATTAAATTAAAAAGGAAAAAAGGAAGGATAAAGCATAGCTTATTTTCTAAGCTAAAGTCTCCACATGGGACTTAATTATTCAGCAAGGAAGGCAGCAAGTCAAGCCTAGAGCAAGAGGTGTGGAGATCAAGCAATGGTGGCTTAAATCTTAAGCTTAAAAGTCAAAAATTCAACAAAGCTCATGAATACTTCTTAGCTTATTTTCTAAGCACTCCATGGCTTATATAAAGGCAAGAATACTTCACAAACAAGGGGGTAACAGAAAGAGAACGAATTCAGTAGCATTCATAAGCACATAGCACTCTTGTAACAACTTGTAATTTTCAAAGAAACTTGAAATTCGAATTTTAAGTTTCAGTCAATTTCAATATAAAATAAACATTCAAACATCATCTCTGAGCTTCACTGAAACAATTCCAATCATTTCCAAGTCTTAAACATCACTGAATCGAGCTACACAGGTCACGATTTGTCCAAACTAAAACTGACTTGTATCTCATAACACAAGCATATCTAGCACGATGTAGACATATATTTGGACTTGGTGTGGTGTGTAGATCATTTCTGGAACTTTAATTAAGTTTTAGACGCTTACACACGAAGTTACCATTTTAGGGTTCATAACCTAAAATTTAGGGCTTTCTGAAATAGGAAAAATTAGAGGTTCTAAGTGGTACCATTGAGTTCGTATGGATCAGACGAGTTGAATGGATAGGTCGCGCCAAATTTCTTTTATGTCTAACCCCTATTCGTTATTTTCCAGGTTTAAGCTTCATCTATTACAGCGCTTTTGATAAGAAAGCGCTATTAAAAGTCCTGGCGAGAGGTTGAAGATGATGAGGTGTCCTCACCTCATTGGACAGCAAGCGCGCGTTTTTTTAAACTTAACCCTTGGTTTCAGTGTTTGCAGGCGCGTCATAATTGGTGGACCCTCACAATCTGAGCCATCTGATTTCATTTATTATCCATCCAACGCATCAGAATGAGGGCCTATCCCATGGACCTTATTTAATTTCCACACCTGATCAGTATCCTTTTATTTTCTATTTTTATTTTAATTTCTTTGTTAAATTAATTAAAAATAGTTTTAAAAATCCAAAAAATACACAAAAAATATTTTTAGACTTCTAAAATAATATATTATTATCTGAAATAAAAATATTTTATTTTTCTTCATAATTTCAATATTTTGCATAATTAATTAGTATATATTTATATATTTGCTTTTTAATTATTCTAACCAATCAAAAAATCATAAAAAAATTGTTCTTTATATAAAATATTGTTTATATATTATAAACTAATTTTGTACATATTTTGAATAATTTTCTCTTTAAGTTTTAATTATTTGTATAATTATTTGCATAATTATGTTTTAATTAACTTAAATCAATTTCAAATCAATTTCAAAATTCCAAAAAAATTAGTTTTGTTTTAAAATTAATTGATAAATATTTTGTACATATTTTAAACTTAATTTCTAGGTTTAAATTTATTTTCATCTTTTTTCTTCATTTTAATTTAATTAATCATGCATTAATTATAATTAAAACCAATCATAAAAAAATCCAAAAACATGCCTTTTATTTTTCTTGCAATTTAAATTCCTAGATAAATGTATAGGATGTCAAATTCATGTAAATAGGCTAGTTTACATTTCCTGCACAATCGATGTAATAGCGTAGATTTACTTTCCGCACTTTACATTTCCGCATTTTAATTTCCAGCAAATATAAACTGCGTGTATGTCAAAGATAAAATTGAACCGTTAGATCACTAACTTCAAAGATAAAATATCTGAATCCAAACACAATCACACTTGCACCTCTTAAGGTAATCCCTTCTCATTCTTTTCAAAATCAAAGTCAAAATTCTACTGTTTCGAGTACAAAATCGAACCTTTTGTTTGTATCCGGTGAAAGGATAGATTTTTAAAGGAAATAGGATAAAGACCTTACAACTCAGGGTAGACCTCCTAGTTTGCTTGCTCAAATCAAAACAAACAAAATTCTCATACACTGTCGTTTTTCAAAATAAAACTTTCAAAAAAGACAATACTTTGTATACATCCAAACACGGATTATTACAAAGTTAACGTTCTTTTCAAAACATCTTTCGAAAGATAAACAAGCATTTTGTATACATCCACACACGGATCATTACAAAATTCAATTTACAAAAGTATTTGAAACCACATATGAGCATTCTAAAGCAATTGAAAAGTGATCGAAAAACAAGTGAGCTAAGCAAACTTAAGAGCCCATTGATAACCATGGATACAAAGGGTGCTAACACCTTCCCTTTGTATAACCTACCCCCTTACCCAGAATTTCTTAAAGGTCTTTTTTCTGTTTCTTTTATAAACCTTTCCTTAATTGGATAAAATAAAAGGTCGGTGGCGACTCTGTGAATTTTCAAAATGCGAAAGCATTAAGCGATAAAAAAGAGTCAGTTCACGTATCTCTACAGAACAGAGGTATGGCCCGGGATTAAAAAACGGAGGTCCACAGGCCCCATCTTCTGGGCAAGCTCCTTATGATCTTCTTGACGTGATCAGCCTTTATGTATCCCTTGTCAAGCACTCTTAATCCAGCAGTTAGAGTTTGAAATCTTGAGAACATTGTTTCAAAGTTTTCATCATCCTCCATCTTGAAGGCTTCATACTTCTAGATTAATGCAAGAGCTTTTGTATCCTTGACTTGGGCATTTCCTTCGTGAGTCATCTTCAAGGATTCAAAGATATCATGGGCAGTTTCTCTGTTTGATATCTTCTCATATTCAGCATGAGAAATAGCATTCAGCAGAATAGTCCTTGACTTGTGATGATTGTTGAATTGTTTCTTTTGATCATCACTCATTTCTTGTCTTGACATCTTTGCTCCACTAGCATTTACAGGATGTCTGTAACCATCCACAAGTAAATCCCATAAGTCACCATCTAGACCAAGAAAGTAACTTTCCAATCTATCTTTCCATTATTCATAGTTTTCACCATTAAATACTGGTGGTCTAGAATATCCATTTCCGTTTCCATTATTGTTTTGATCGTTAGAAACAGGTGTAGCAGTTGATGCAACTGTTGATGGATCAACCATATTGACTTATTGTTTTTCTCCTTGAATCTTTTTCTAACACGGTTAAGTGCTTGCACCTAGAACCAGTGCTCTGATGCTAATTGAAGGATAGAAAAACACTTAGAAAGGGGGGGTTTGAATAAGTGTGACTTTAAAAACTCTTAACATAAAAACAATGAACAAAATTATTTTTATCCTGGTTTGTTGTTAACGAAACTACTCCAGTCCACCCTCTTAGAGTGATTTAACTCAACTGAGGATTTAATCCACTAATCAATCTTGATTACAATGGTTTTCCACTTAGATACACTCTAAGTCTTCTAGAGTATACTGATCACAACTTGATCACTCTAGGAAATCACCACTTAGAAACTTCTAAGTCTTCTAGAGTCTACTGATCTCATTGATCACTCTAGGAACCTTTTACAATCAATGTAAAATAAATGTTTACAAGAGTATGAATTGCTTCTTAGTAAGCTATAATCACAACTGTGATATTTCTCTTAAGTTCTAAGCTTAACACTCACTAAATATTACAAGAGTTTGTGAGGTTGAAGATGAAGTTCGTGAGATTTGAATTCAGCAGCGTTTCAGTAATTTTGGAAGAGTTGTTGTTGCTTCTGATCAAAACTTCATATTTATAGGCGTTTGAGAAGATGACCGTTGAATTGCATTTAATGTATTGCGTGAATAGTACAGCCTTTCATTTAATATTTTCACTGTTTTGTCAACTACCTCGAGCCATGCTTTTCCTGCTTTTACTGACTTTGCCTTTTGTAGCTTCTAACGTTCCTTTTGTCAGTCAGAGATTAGACTTAATAGCCTGTCATCTAGTACTAGCTTCTGATCTCAGATTTTGTGAAAACAACGTTTGAATAATTAGAGTCATTCAGCTTGGTGCAGAGCATCTTCTTGTCTTCAGACTTTGAAGAGCTTGGGCGTGATACCATAAGAACTTCAGTGCTTCTGCTTCTGATCTCATGTTCTTCTGATGCTTCATAGACCATGTTATGATTCTGCTTGACCATCTTCTGATGTCTTGCGAGAGCATGTTCTGATGTTGCAATCCTGAACCTTCTGAGTCAGTGCTTCTTAGCGCTGAATTGTGCATACTCTTTATATAATTCCTGAAATGGAAAATGCAAAGGATTAGAGTACCACATTTTCTTATACAAAATTCATATACATTGTTATCATCAAAACAAGAATATTGATCAGAACAAATCTTGTTCTAACACTTGCGTCGTTATCGTCATCACCACCACTGTCCTTCACCATGTCGCACGACTCACCATAATCCAATCATGGATACAGTTTGTCATACACTCTTTTTATAATATGCAATCATTACTACATGTACATATTTTGATATAATCTAAACCCTAGGACATAATAGCTTTTTAAACTCATAACGATGGCTCGACAACTTGTTACCTACTCGAAGCATATTCTTTACCAATTATAGAAATTAAGTGAAACTTATATCTATCCACCCAGTCTCTTCCTAAATATTAAAAAGATTAAACGACGCATACCCTCGTGTAAAATTTGTGCATCCCTTACATAACTACTAATCGTTCTCTCTAGATAAAGTAGCATACATATGGGATATCCCAAAAGAATCTTATCCAATATCACATATCATCTCTTATAGTCTATCATCCATATCTAAATTAACTTAATTTTTTTCTGAACTTGTAATTTAGTTTTTGTCCATTTCCCCATGCCAAGTTCATATTGTATAATTTTGACTAATTATGTCGAAACTTAAGTGAATAAATATTATTTTTTATATTTCCGCATATATCTCAAGGATTGTTGAACATTCCATTTTTTGATTAGGTGTTTCCTTTATGCAAATTCAAGAAATTCATGTTCTCCTTTCAGCATAAAAGTGTCTTAAAAGTGTTGTAAAACTATACCGTTTTCGCCGATATTCGAAGCGTGTCATTGAAAAGGATATTTCCCTGTGTGTGTAAAATCTAACCCTGGTGAAATATAATTTAATTGGATTTTCTTAATTTCAAAATAAAATTAATAAACACACCACATTTCACCACTATTATTATGTATAACAGATGTGAAATGTGACTTGAAAGTTAAGAAAAATAGACCTAAATGAAATTTTTTACCATGGTGGACACCATGGCCGAGGTGAAGTGAATTATAAAATTTACATTTTAAAGTATTGTGTGG
Organism: Vicia villosa; assembly: GCF_029867415.1. Lineage (NCBI taxonomy): Eukaryota > Viridiplantae > Streptophyta > Magnoliopsida > Fabales > Fabaceae > Vicia > Vicia villosa. Next base: position 45,758,555 of record NC_081186.1, on the reverse strand, counting down.
ATCTTCCTCTAATACGTATTCCCATAGTCTTAAACACTCTATAGATAGAGAGGAAAAGATAATATGTTTGTCGCACTATATATTAGGGATCATAGTTTACATATCTGGTGATGAGAGGTTAGGGTTCCCATTATTCCCAAATGGACCAGCCTGATATACTCATATTCGAGATCATATCAATCTAATTAATTAATTAATTACAAAATATAAGTTTAATTAGTTATATTAAATTTATTAGATCACTTTATCAATTAAAACCTGTAATTTGATAAATAGAATATAAATTAGTTTAAATACATCCCAACATACTAATTAGTAGAATAAAATAATTAAATATTAAATAAATTTAAAATATTTCAACACAGTTTACATGGTAGTCCAATATGAATTTGGTCCAATATTATACTTTATAATTTTTCAAAAAAGTTGTATTATTTCAGATGGTATAATTATAGTCAAGAGACAATAGTTATATTGTGATTTTGTTAGAATTATAAATAGGAAATATATAAATTTTTTATTTTTATAGAATTCAATTTTTTTGACTAAAATTGATAAATGTTCATATGTAGAATTTTTTCAAAAGATCATCTTAGGTGAAAAAACATTCTACTAGTTACTACTATATATATATATATATATATATATATATATATATATATATATATATATATATATATATATATATATATATATATATATATATATTTATAACTTCAATTCATAACAAAGTTCTAGTTACGTAATAGAGATGATAAAGTTGCACAAAATTCTCTCCTACCTTCTCTTGATCAATGTTGGTCTATTGATATTGTTAATTAACAATGGGAAATCAAGTGCAAATCGCTTTATCTCAACAACACTTGAAGCTAATGGTGATTTCATGCTACCTGAAAAAGTTAATCAAATTGGAAGACAAGGCTCGAGAGTTTTAGCTAATATTGTTTATTACAAAACAAAAGAAATCCTAGGAGGTCATGGTCGAAGCCACTATCATTCGTTGAAACCTGGTAATGCTGGTCGTATTTTAAATCAAGTCCCATCAGGTGCAGATCCCATTCATAACCCCGAAACCCCTGGTGCACATGTTTATGTTTGATGTGTGGATGGATTAGATGCATTTCATATGTATAAAATAAGTTGTGAGATTATCTTCACATTTGATGTACTAGTTCAGTATTAATAATTAAATTTTATAAACTCAAGTTCTCGAATATTTAGTGTGTTTATTTCTTGTTGCATTTCTTTGGAATATCTAATATACTATCTATATTTTGCAAGTACAAGGATATTTAAATAGTTTTAGTTCTTTTTCAAGAACATATTGACCAGTACTCACATAACCATATGGATTCATTCCATCAATTCCAAGAACAACCTTAAGGCTTCCTGGCTTATGGCTAAAATCTTGATGCAACAATTCTATTTTCTTCCACTTTAAAGAATATCTTACATGGAAAATTTTTCCATAACATTTTCTTTACGTAAAACAAAATTATCATCGGACTTGGAATTATTGGAAGGTACTATAACACTTTACTTTGACTGAAAAGTACTACTTGCTTACTTCGTTATCGTCATCACCACCGCTGTCCTTCACCATGTCGCACGACTCCCCATAATCCAATCATGGATACAGTTTGTCGTACACTTTTTTTATTATATGCAATCATTACTACATGAACAGATTTTGATATAATCTAAACCATAGGACATAATAGCATTTTAACGTCATAACGATGGCTCGACAACTTGTTACCTACTCAAAGAATATTCTTTACCAATTATAGAAATTAATTGAAACTTATATCTATCCACCCAGTCTCTTCCTAAATATTAAAAAGATTTAACGTCGCATACCCTCGTGTAAAATTTGTGCATCCCTTACATAATTACTAATCGTTCTCTCTCTACATAAAGTAATATACATATGGGATATCCCAGAAGAAACCTCTCCAATATCACATATCATCTCTTATAGTCTATCATCCATATCTAAATTAACTTAATTTTTTTGTGAATTTGTAATTTAGTTTTTGTCCATTTCCCCATGCCAAGTTCATATTGTATAATTTTGACTAATTATGTCGAAACTTAAGTTAATAAATATTATTTTTTATATTTCCGCATATATCTCAAGGATTGTTGAACATTCCATTTTTTGATTAGGTGTTTTCTTTATGCAAATTCAAGAAATTCATGTTCTCCTTTCAGCATAAAAGTGTCTTAAAAGTGTTGTAAAACTATACCGTTTTCGCCGATATTCGAAGCGTGTCATTGAAAAGGATATTTCCCTGTGTGTGTAAAATCTAACCCTGGTGAAATATAATTTAATTGGATTTTCTTAATTTCAAAATAAAATTAATAAACACACCACATTTCACCACTATTATTATGTATAACAGATGTGAAATGTGACTTGAAAGTTAAGAAAAATAGACCTAAATGAAATTTTTTACCATGGTGGACACCATGGCCGAGGTGAAGTGAATTATAAAATTTACATTTTAAAGTATTGTGTGGATCTTCCTCTAATACGTATTCCCATAGTCTTAAACACTCTATAGATAGAGAGGAAAAGATAATATGTTTGTCGCACTATATATTAGGGATCATAGTTTACATATCTGGTGATGAGAGGTTAGGGTTCCCATTATTCCCAAATGGACCAGCCTGATATACTCATATTCGAGATCATATCAATCTAATTAATTAATTAATTACAAAATATAAGTTTAATTAGTTATATTAAATTTATTAGATCACTTTATCAATTAAAACCTGTAATTTGATAAATAGAATATAAATTAGTTTAAATACATCCCAACATACTAATTAGTAGAATAAAATAATTAAATATTAAATAAATTTAAAATATTTCAACACAGTTTTCATGGTAGTCCAATATGAATTTGGTCCAATATTATACTTTATAATTTTTCAAAAAAGTTGTATTATTTCAGATGGTATAATTATAGTCAAGAGACAATAGTTATATTGTGATTTTGTTAGAATTATAAATAGGAAATATATAAATTTTTTATTTTTATAGAATTCAATTTTTTGACTAAAATTGATAAATGTTCATATGTAGAAATTTTTCAAAAGTTCATCTTAGGTGAAAAAACATTCTACTAGTTACTACTACTATATATATATATATATATATATATATATATATATATATATATATATATATATATATATATATATATATATATATATTTATAACTTAAATTCATAACAAAGTTTTAGTTACGTAATAGAGATGATAAAGTTTCACAAATTTCTCTCCTACCTTCTCTTGATCAATGTTGGTCTATTGATATTGTTAATTAACAATGGGAAATCAAGTGCAACTCGCTTTACCTCAACAACACTTGAAGCTAATGGTGATTTCATGCTACCTGAAAAAGTTAATCAAATTGAAAGACAAGGCTCGAGAGTTTTAGCTAATAATGTGTGTGTCTATATATATATATATATATATATATATATATATATATATATATATATATATATATATATATATATATATATATATATATATATATATATATATATATATATATATATATATATATATATAACTTAAATTCATAACAAAGTTCTAGTTACGTAATAGAGATGATAAAGTTGCACAAAATTCTCTCCTACCTTCTCTTGATCAATGTTGGTCTATTGATATTGTTAATTAACAATGGGAAATCAAGTGCAAATCGCTTTATCTCAACAACACTTGAAGCTAATGGTGATTTCATGCTACCTGAAAAAGTTAATCAAATTGGAAGACAAGGCTCGAGAGTTTTAGCTAATATTGTTTATTACAAAACAAAAGAAATCCTAGGAGGTCATGGTCGAAGCCACTATCTTTCGTTGAAACCTGGTAATGCTGGTCGTATTTTAAATCAAGTCCCATCAGGTGCAGATCCCATTCATAACCCCGAAACCCCTGGTGCACATGTTTATGTTTGATGTGTGGATGAATTAGATGCATTTCATATGTATAAAATAAGTTGTGAGATTATCTTCACATTTGATGTACTAGTTCAGTATTAATAATTAAATTTTATAAACTCAAGTTCTCGAATATTTAGTGTGTTTATTTCTTGTTGCATTTCTTTGGAATATCTAATATACTATCTATATTTTGCAAGTACAAGGATAATTAAATAGTTTTAGTTCTTTTTCAAGAACATATTGACCAGTACTCACATAACCATATGGATTCATTCCATCAATTCCAAGAACAACCTTAAGGCTTCCTGGCTTATGGCTAAAATCTTGATGCAACAATTCTATTTTCTTCCACTTTAAAGAATATCTTACATGGAAAATTTTTCCATAACATTTTCTTTACGTAATACAAAATTATCATCGGACTTGGAATTATTGGAAGGTACTATAACACTTTACTTTGACTGAAAAGTACTACTTGCTTACTTCGTTATCGTCATCACCACCGTTGTCCTTCACCATGTCTCACGACTCCCCATAATCCAATCATGGATACAGTTTGTCGTACACTTTTTTTATTATATGCAATCATTACTACATGAACAGATTTTGATATAATCTAAACCATAGGACATAATAGCATTTTAACGTCATAACGATGGCTCGACAACTTGTTACCTACTCAAAGAATATTCTTTACCAATTATAGAAATTAATTGAAACTTATATCTATCCACCCAGTCTCTCCCTAAATATTAAAAAGATTTAACGGCGCATACCCTCGTGTAAAATTTGTGCATCCCTTACATAATTACTAATCGTTCTCTCTCTACATAAAGTAATATACATATGGGATATCCCAAAAGAAACCTCTCCAATATCACATATCATCTCTTATAGTCTATCATCCATATCTAAATTAACTTAATTTTTTTGTGAATTTGTAATTTAGTTTTTGTCCATTTCCCCATGCCAAGTTCATATTGTATAATTTTGACTAATTATGTCGAAACTTAAGTGAATAAATATTATTTTTTATATTTCCGAATACATCTCAAGGATTGTTGAACATTCCATTTTTTGTTTGGGTGTTTTCTTTATGCAAATTCAAGAAAATCAAGTTCTCCTTTCTCCTATACTAGACTTCATCCATTAACTTTTATCCGACTACGTTTCAAATAAACTATGAAATTTACATCAAATGCTTGTAAAATATGAAGGATAGAAAATCACTTAGAAAGGGGGGGGTTTGAATAAGTGTAGCTTTAAAAACTTGTAAGATAAAAACAATTTGCACAATGATTTTTATCCTGGTTCGTTGTTAACTAAACTACTCCAGTCCACCCCCTTGGAGTGATTTACCTCACCTGAGGATTTAATCCACTAATCACACGAGATTACAATGGTTTTCCACTTAGACAACTTCTAAGTCTTCTAGAGTATACTGATTACAACCTGATCACTCTAGGAACAAACTGCTTAGATACCCTCTAAGACTTTCTAGAGTATACTCATCAACAACCTGATCACTCTAGTTCTTACAACTTAATGTAAACAGATTCTAAGAGTTACAATGCTTCTAATAAAGCTATTATCACAATTGTGATTTTCTCTTAAGTTTAAGCTTAATCTCACTAATATATTACAACAGCAATGTAGTGAGGTTGATGAAGTTTGAGAGCTTTTGATTTTAACAGTGTTTCAGCATTTTTGCATAAAGTCTTGTATTCAAAGTTCGTAACTTAGCTTCTCATCAGAACTTCATATTTATAGGCGTTTGAGAAGATGACCGCTGGGAGCATTTAATGCTTTGCGTATTCCGTACAGCATTGCATTTAATGTTTCACTCTTTTGTCAACTACCTCGAGCCTTGCTTTCGCTGTGTCTACTGACGTTGCCTTTAATAGCTTTCAACGTTCCTTTTGTCAGTCAGCGTAGCCTGCCAGCTAGTACTTGCTTCTGATCTGATGTTTGTGTAAACAACGTTTGAATATCATCAGAGTACAAACAGCTTGGTGCAGAGCATCTTCTTGTCTTCTGACCTTGAAGTGCTCCTGAGCTTGATACATTGAGAACTTCAGTGCTTCTGCTTCTGATCTCAAGTTCTTCTGATGCTTCCATAGACCATGTTCTGATTCTGCTTGACCATCTTCTGATGTCTTGCTAGACCATGTTCTGATGTTGCATGCTGAACCTTCTGAGTCGGTGCTTCTTGCGCTGATTTTGTGCATACTCTTTATATAATTCCTGAAATGGAAATTGCATAGTATTAGAGTACCACATTATCTCATACAAAATTCATATACATTGTTATCATCAAAACTAAGAATATTGATCAGAACAAATCTTGTTCTAACAAAATCATGCATCTTGGAAATAAACTTTGCTATGTAAAAAACACTTACTAATACATATTACTACTATAACAACAAAATATAACATTCTCAAAGAGAGAGAATTACAAAAAATAATATTAATCTCAATCTCACTATCAGTCACATATATAAGATTAAAGTCTTTTTGGAATTTCAACAACAAAACAACACCACATGCAAAAGCAACAGAAAGGCACAACATTATGCTACACTAAAACTCTCGGGTTTAGGATAATGAAAACAACAATAACAACATTAATATAACATGAATAGTGGTAAAATATTTACGTACCATAAAGGTTAAGAACAAGAGTCAAGAAAAGAGTTATCTGATACCTTTTAGGTTTTGTCTATCCTTCCCTTGATTCAAAAAAGATATGAAGGAGGTTAATGATCAAATAGGTTTACTGAAGATGAGTTATTTGTAGGGTATTGTTAAGTTTTAAGGGATTTTTTCTCGGACGTTGTTCTATCACGAGGGAAATAAACTTCAGCTTGTTAGGTTTTAATTTCAATAAAAACATTTTCACCATGATTACCATCAATAACCATGGTGATATCTTAAAAACACATCACCACAGTTATTTTTACTAACTATGGTGTGAGGCTCTACATAATTATGTATATTAAGGCACAACACCTACATTTACCTTCTTACTTAACCTAACTTTTTCATTGTTGTTTTGTTGTATCAATGATCTTGAAGGTCTGGGCTTTGAAGAGGCTCAAAAAGTATATTGAAAAAATTGGTTTGAAAATTAATGTCAAGATTCATGTTATCAAGTAAACAATATGCTTGAACCTTGACATTGATCTGCAATATCAAAATTTACAAGAGTTTAGGAAATGTATGAGGATATTTCAGCATAAAAGTGTCTTAAAAGTGTTGTAAAACTATACCATTTTCCCCGATATTCGAAGCGTGTCATTGAAAAGGACATTTCCCTGTGTGTGTAAAATCTGACTCTGGTGAAATATAATTTAATTGGATTTTCTTAATTTCAAAATAAAATTAATAAACACACCACATTTCACCACTATTATTATGTATATCAGATGTGAAATGTGACTTGAAAGTTAAGTAAAATAGACCTAAATGAAAATTATACCATGGTGGACACCATGGCTGAGGCGAAAGTGAATTATAAAATTTACATTTTAAAGTATTGTTTGGATCTTCCTCTTATAAGTATTCCCATAGTCTTAAACACTCTATAGATAGAGAGGAAAGGATAATATTTGTTGCACTATATATTAGGGATCATAGTTTACATATCTGGTGATGACAGGTTAGGGTTCCCATTATTCCCAAATGGACCAGCCTGAAATACTCATATTCGAGATCATATCAAACTAATTAATTAACTAATTACAAAATATAAGTTTAATTAGTTATATTAAATTTATTAGATCACTTTATCAGTTAAGACTCGTAATTTGATAAATAGAATAAAAATTAGTTTAAATATATCCATACATACAAATTAGTAGAATAAAATAATGAAATATTAAATAAATTTAAAATATTTCAACACAGTTTACATGGTAGTCCAATATGAATTTGGTCCAATATTATACTTTATAAATTTTCAAAAAAGTTGTATTATTTCAGATGGTATAATTATAGTCAAGAGACAATAATTATATTGTGATTTTGTTAGAATTATAAATAGGAAATATATAAATTTTTTATTTTTATAGAATTCATTTTTTTGACTAAAATTGATAAATGTTCATATGTAGAAATTTTTCAAAAGTTCATCTTAGGTGAAAAAACATTCTACTAGTTACTACTATATATATATATATATATATATATATATATATATATATATATATATATATATATATATATATATATATATATATATATATATATATATATATATATATATATATATATATATATATATATATATATATATATATATATATATATATATATATATCCAATGTACGTATAACTTAAATTCATAACAAAGTTAGAACCTTATTCTAGTTACGTAATAGAGATGATAAAGTTGCACAAAATTCTCTCCTACCTTCTCTTGATCAATGTTGGTCTATTGATATTGTTAATTAACAATGGGAAATCAAGTGCAACTCGCTTTACCTCAACAACACTTGAAGCTAATGGTGATTTCATGCTACCTGAAAAAGTTAATCAAATTGGAAGACAAGGCTCGAGAGTTTTAGCTAATAATGTTTATTACAAAACAAAAGAAATCCTAGGAGGTCATGGTCGAAGCCACTATCATTTGTTGAAACCTGGTAATGCTGGTCGTATTTTAAATCAAGTCCCATCAGGTGCAGATCCCATTCATAACCCCGAAACCCCTGGTGCACATGTTTATGTTTGATGTGTGGATGGATTAGATGTATTTCATATGTTTAAATAAGTTGTGAGATTATCTTCACATTTGATGTACTAGTTCAGTATTAATAATTAAATTTTATAAACTCAAGTTCTCAAATATTTAGTGTGTTTATTTCTTGTTGCATTTCTTTGGAATATCTAATATACTATCTATATCTTGCAAGTACAAGGATAATTAAATATTTTTAGTTCTTTTTCAAGAACATATTGACCAGTACTCACATAACTATATGGTTTCATTCCATCAATTCCAAGAACAAACTTAAGGCTTCTTGGCTTATGGCTAAAATCTTGATGCAACAATTCTATTTTCTTCCACTTTAAAGAATATCTTACATGGAGAATTTTTCCATAACATTTTCTTAACGTAATACAAAATTATCATCGGACTTGGAATTATTGGAAGGTACTATAACACTTTACTTTGACTCAAAAGTACTACTTGCTTACTTCGTTATCGTCATCACCACCGCTGTCCTTCACCATGTCGCACGACTCCCCATAATCCAATCATGGATACAGTTTGTCACACACTTTTTTTATTATATGCAATCATTACTACATGAACACATTTTGATATAATCTAAACCATAGGACATAATAGCTTTTTAACCTCATAACGATGGCTCGACAACTTGTTACCTTCTCGAAGCATATTCTTTACCAATTATAGAAAATAAGTGAAACTTATATCTATCCACCCAGTCTCTACCTAAATATTAAGAAGATTTAACGGCCCATACCCTCGTGTAAAATTTGTGCATCCCTTACATAACTACTAATCGTTCTCTCTACATAAAGTAGCATACATATGGGATATCCCAAAAGAATCTTATCCAATATCACATATCATCTCTTATAGTCTATCATCCATATCTAAATTAACTTAATTTTTTTCTGAATTTGTAATTTAGTTTTTGTCCATTTCCCCATGCCAAGTTCATATTGTATAATTTTGACTAATTATGTCAAAACTTAAGTGAATAAATATTATTTTTATATTTCCGCATATATCTCAAGGATTGTTGAACATTCCATTTTTTTGTTTAGGTGTTTTATTTATGCAAATTCAAGAAATTCAAGTTCTCCTTTCTCCTATACTAGACTTCATCCATTAACTTTTATCCAACTACGTTTTAAATAAACTATGAAATTTACATCAAATGCTTGTAAAATCAGGCATCTTGAAAGTAAACTTTGCTATGTAAAAAACATTTACTAATACATATTACTACTATAAAAACAAAATATAACATTCTCAAAGACAGAGAAATACAAAAAATAATATTAATCTCAATCTCACTATCAGTCACATATATAAGATTAAAGTCTTTTTGAAATTTCAACAACTAAACAACACCACAAGCAAAAGCAATAGAAAGGCACAACATTATGCTACACTAAAACTCTCTGGTTTAGGATAATGAAAACAACAATAACAACATTAATATAACATGAATAGTGGTAAAATATTTACGTACCATAAATGTTAAGAAGAAGAGTCAAGAAAAAAGTTATCTGATACCTTTTAGGTTTTGTTTATCCTTCCCTTGATTCAAAAAAGATATGAAGGAGGTTAATGATCAAATAGGTTTACTGAAGATGAATTTTTTGTAGGGTATTGTTAAGTTTTAAGGGATTTTTTCTCGGACGTTGTTCTATCATGAGGGAAATAAACTTCAGCTTGTTAGGTTTTAATTTCAATAAAAACATTTTCACCATGATTACCATCAATAACCATGGTGATATCTTAAAAACACATCACCACAGTTATTTTTACTAACTATGGTGTGAGGCTCTACATAATTATGTATATTAAGGCACAACACGTACATTTACCTTCTTACTTAACCTAACTTTTTCATTGTTGTTTTGTTGTATCAATGATCTTGAAGGTCTGGGCTTTGAAGAGGCTCAAAAAGTATATTGAAAAACTTGGTTTGAAAATTAATGTCAAGATTCGTGTTATCAAGTAAACAATATGCTTGAACCTTGACATTGATCTGCAATGTCAAAATTTACAAGAGTTTAGGAAATGTATGAGGATATTTCAGCATAAAAGTGTCTTAAAAGTGTTGTAAAACTATACCATTTTCCCTGATATTCGAAGCGTGTCATTGAAAAGGACATTCCCCTGTGTGTGTAAACTCTGACTCTGGTGAAATATAATTTAATTGGATTTTCTTAATTTCAAAATAAAATTAATAAACACACCACATTTCACCACTATTATTATGTATATCAGATGTGAAATGTGACTTGAAAGTTAAGTAAAATAGACCTAAATGAAAATTATACCATGGTGGACACCATGGCCGAGGCGAAAGTGAATTATAAAATTTACATTTTAAAGTATTGTGTGGATCTTCCTCTAATAAGTATTCCCATAGTCTTAAACACTCTATAGATAGAGAGGAAAGGATAATGTTTGTTGCATTATATATTAGGGATCATAGTTTACATATCTGGTGATGACAGGTTAGGGTTCCCATTATTCCCAAATGGACCAGCCTGAAATACTCATATTCGAGATCCTATCAAACTAATTAATTAACTAATTACAAAATATAAGTTTAATTAGTTATATTAAATTTATTAGATCACTTTATCAGTTAAGACTCGTAATTTGATAAATAGAATAAAAATTAGTTTAAATATATCCATACATACAAATTAGTAGAATAAAATAATTAAATATTAAATAAATTTAAAATATTTCAACACAGTTTACATGGTAGTCCAATATGAATTTGGTCCAATATCATACTTTATAATTTTTCAAAAAAGTTGTATTATTTCAGATGGTATAATTATAGTCAAGAGACAATAATTATATTGTGATTCTGTTAGAATTATAAATAGGAAATATATAAATTTTTATTTTTATAGAATTCATTTTTTTGACTAAAATTGATAAATATTCATATGTAGAAATTTTTCGAAAGTTCATCTTAGGTGAAAAAACATTCTACTAGTTACTACTATATATATATATATATATATATATATATATATATATATATATATATATATATATATATATATATCCAATGTACATATAACTTAAATTCATAACAAAGTTAGAACCTTATTCTAGTTACGTAATAGAGATGATAAAGTTGCACAAAATTCTCTCCTACCTTCTCTTGATCAATGATGGTCTATTGATATTGTTAATTTACAATGGGAAATCAAGTGCAACTCGCTTTACCTCAACAACACTTGAAGCTAATGGTGATTTCATGCTACCTGAAAAAGTTAATCAAATTGGAAGACAAGGCTCGAGAGTTTTAGCTAATAATGTTTATTACAAAACAAAAGAAATCCTAGGAGGTCATGGTCGAAGCCACTATCATTTGTTGAAACCTGGTAATGCTGGTCGTATTTTAAATCAAGTCCCATCAGGTGCAGATCCCATTCATAACCCCGAAACCCCTGGTGCACATGTTTATGTTTGATGTGTGGATGGATTAGATGTATTTCATATGTTTAAATAAGTTGTGAGATTATCTTCACATTTGATGTACTAGTTCAGTATTAATAATTAAATTTTATAAACTCAAGTTCTCAAATATTTAGTGTGTTTATTTCTTGTTGCATTTCTTTGGAATATCTAATATACTATCTATATCTTGCAAGTACAAGGATAATTAAATAGTTTTAGTTCTTTTTCAAGAACATATTGACCAGTACTCACATAACCATATGGATTCATTCCATCAATTCCAAGAACAAACTTAAGGCTTCTTGGCTTATGGCTAAAATCTTGATGCAACAATTCTATTTTCTTCCACTTTAAAGAATATCTTACATGGAGAATTTTTCCATAACATTTTCTTAACGTAATACAAAATTATCATCGGACTTGGAATTATTGGAAGGTACTATAACACTTTACTTTGACTGAAAAGTACTACTTGCTTACTTCGTTATCGTCATCACCACCGCTGTCCTTCACCATGTCGCACGACTCCCCATAATCCAATCATGGATACAGTTTGTCACACACTTTTTTTATTATATGCAATCATTACTACATGAACACATTTTGATATAATCTAAACCATAGGACATAATAGCTTTTTAACCTCATAACGATGGCTCGACAACTTGTTACCTTCTCGAAGCATATTCTTTACCAATTATAGAAAATAAGTGAAACTTATATCTATCCACCCAGTCTCTACCTAAATATTAAGAAGATTTAACGGCCCATACCCTCGTGTAAAATTTGTGCATCCCTTACATAACTACTAATCGTTCTCTCTACATAAAGTAGCATACATATGGGATATCCCAAAAGAATCTTATCCAATATCACATATCATCTCTTATAGTCTATCATCCATATCTAAATTAACTTAATTTTTTTCTGAATTTGTAATTTAGTTTTTGTCCATTTCCCCATGCCAAGTTCATATTGTATAATTTTGACTAATTATGTCAAAACTTAAGTGAATAAATATTATTTTTATATTTCCGCATATATCTCAAGGATTGTTGAACATTCCATTTTTTGTTTAGGTGTTTTCTTTATGCAAATTCAAGAAATTCAAGTTCTCCTTTCTCCTATACTAGACTTCATCCATTAACTTTTATCCAACTACGTTTTAAATAAACTATGAAATTTACATCAAATGCTTGTAAAATCATGCATCTTGAAAGTAAACTTTGCTATGTAAAAAACATTTACTAATACATATTACTACTATAAAAACAAAATATAACATTCTCAAAGACAGAGAAATACAAAAAATAATATTAATCTCAATCTCACTATCAGTCACATATATAAGATTAAAGTCTTTTTGAAATTTCAACAACTAAACAACACCACAAGCAAAAGCAATAGAAAGGCACAACATTATGCTACACTAAAACTCTCTGGTTTAGGATAATGAAAACAACGATAACAACATTAATATAACATGAATAGTGGTAAAATATTTACGTACCATAAATGTTAAGAAGAAGAGTCAAGAAAAAAGTTATCTGATACCTTTTAGGTTTTGTCTATCCTTCCCTTGATTCAAAAAAGATATGAAGGAGGTTAATGATCAAATAGGTTTACTGAAGATGAATTTTTTGTAGGGTATTGTTAAGTTTTAAGGGATTTTTTCTCGGACGTTGTTCTATCATGAGGGAAATAAACTTCAGCTTGTTAGGTTTTAATTTCAATAAAAACATTTTCACCATGATTACCATCAATAACCATGGTGATATCTTAAAAACACATCACCACAGTTATTTTTACTAACTATGGTGTGAGGCTCTACATAATTATGTATATTAAGGCACAACACGTACATTTACCTTCTTACTTAACCTAACTTTTTCATTGTTGTTTTGTTGTATCAATGATCTTGAAGGTCTGGGCTTTGAAGAGGCTCAAAAAGTATTTTGAAAAACTTGGTTTGAAAATTAATGTCAAGATTCGTGTTATCAAGTAAACAATATGCTTGAACCTTGACATTGATCTGCAATGTTAAAATTTACAAGAGTTTAGGAAATGTATGAGGATATTTCAGCATAAAAGTGTCTTAAAAGTGTTGTAAAACTATACCATTTTCCCTGATATTCGAAGCGTGTCATTGAAAAGGACATTCCCCTGTGTGTGTAAACTCTGACTCTGGTGAAATATAATTTAATTGGATTTTCTTAATTTCAAAATAAAATTAATAAACACACCACATTTCACCACTATTATTATGTATATCAGATGTGAAATGTGACTTGAAAGTTAAGTAAAATAGACCTAAATGAAAATTATACCATGGTGGACACCATGGCCGAGGCGAAAGTGAATTATAAATTTACATTTTAAAGTATTGTGTGGATCTTCCTCTAATAAGTATTCCCATAGTCTTAAACACTCTATAGATAGAGAGGAAAGGATAATGTTTGTTGCATTATATATTAGGGATCATAGTTTACATATCTGGTGATGACAGGTTAGGGTTCCCATTATTCCCAAATGGACCAGCCTGAAATACTCATATTCGAGATCCTATCAAACTAATTAATTAACTAATTACAAAATATAAGTTTAATTAGTTATATTAAATTTATTAGATCACTTTATCAGTTAAGACTCGTAATTTGATAAATAGAATAAAAATTAGTTTAAATATATCCATACATACAAATTAGTAGAATAAAATAATTAAATATTAAATAAATTTAAAATATTTCAACACAGTTTACATGGTAGTCCAATATGAATATGGTCCAATATCATACTTTATAAATTTTCAAAAAAGTTGTATTATTTCAGATGGTATAATTATAGTCAAGAGACAATAATTATATTGTGATTCTGTTAGAATTATAAATAGGAAATATATAAATTTTTATTTTTATAGAATTCATTTTTTTGACTAAAATTGATAAATATTCATATGTAGAAATTTTTCGAAAGTTCATCTTAGGTGAAAAAACATTCTACTAGTTACTACTATATATATATATCCAATGTACATATAACTTAAATTCATAACAAAGTTAGAACCTTATTCTAGTTACGTAATAGAGATGATAAAGTTGCACAAAATTCTCTCCTACCTTCTCTTGATCAATGATGGTCTATTGATATTGTTAATTAACAATGGGAAATCAAGTGCAACTCGCTTTACCTCAACAACACTTTAAGCTAATGGTGATTTCATGCTACCTGAAAAAGTTAATCAAATTGGAAGACAAGGCTCGAGAGTTTTAGCTAATAATGTTTATTACAAAACAAAAGAAATCCTAAGAGGTCATGGTCGAAGCCACTATCATTTGTTGAAACTTGGTGATGCTGGTCGTATTTTAAATCAAGTCCCATCAGGTGCAGATCCCATTTGTAGCAACCTGCCCTAAAAATTAAATTTAGAGTCGCCACCTATTCTGAAGGGCGAATAGGAAACCCTACGCAGTATATAGATCAGGGTAAGATACTATATTCAGGTCGAGGGAAGGTGTTAGGCACCCTCAACCCTTTCCTAAAGGCTAACATCTCAAAGATAAAGGTTTATGGCAAAAGATAAAGAAAGATGACAGACAGTTAATAGAGTTGAAAGGCTAATTATATGAACATGATTAGAGTTTGGAAGAGTGGGACTCGCCTTGTTGCCAAGTGCCTACGTACCTCCTTATGGAGGATCAGAGTCTACGTAGTTCGGGGGACGGGTTGTACGCCCTTAAGGTTTGAAATTTGATTTGAAGGTTTGAAGGCTTTGAATAGCCTATCGTAGATAAACATCTGTATTTTTGAATTTGAAGTTTGAATGGATTTTAGAATTATTTTAAGGTTTGGGCGTACAACCCTGATTTGGCACAATTAACTGCAATGATCAATGGGTTTGATCACCATAGTCAAAAGATTAGGGGTTTTGTACCATTACCAATTCAAATCGATTGATTCGATTATCACTAATAACGGATTATTGTATTTTATTATTTTTGTGAATTTTATTTTGTATTGTTACCCCTCATAACCGATTAATACGATTACAAATAATAACAAATTAGATTTAGAATAAGGGAGGATTAATCATCACAATCAATAAGATAATTGCAACCATTTAATCGAATATAATTTGATTTGTATTTTATAGTATTTTAATTAAAATCATTGTTGACCATAGCGATTAATCGATTTAATCGGCACGAACAACAAATTGACATTTTAATATAAATATCACATAATAATTTATTTATAAAAATAATTATTATATAATTAATATATATTAAAAGGTATTTTAATTAAAACAAATAAATAAATAATTAAAATTATTTTGTTTATTAGGATTTTGATTGAGTGTGGTTGGTTTGAGGGCATATGTTATAGGCATCAGATCTTGGGCGTTAGATCTGAGTTGGTAGTGGTTGAATGGTCAGATCTTGAGGTCGTATGGTGAGCTATAGAGGGGTGGCTGCGCAGGATCAAGAATTAGAAATCTAAGAAAAATAATAGCATGGGCTAGGGATCGAACCCTGGACCCTTGAGTGACCAACAAACACGCTTAACAACCCAACCAGCGTGCGCGTGTGTTCAGAATACACAACCAGCTCATCAAATATGAAACAATAAAAAAAGATAAAATCCCTGCGCGCGAAATTCGAATCAGCGAATAGCGTGATGCCACGCACTCGTCTTCCCCACTATGTCTGTAAATTCCTGCAGAACCAGCTACGATTTTGCTACGGATTCGCTACAAGTTTGTTTCGTAGCCTATGCACAAAAAAAATAGCGAACACGACATGCCTGCATCTAAATGCTTCGCACCTACCTTAAACCCTTAGTTTTTAACATACGAACTCAACCATACCATTATTTTAACCCAATTTTGACCCTACACAAAAACCCCAATTTGAAGCCCTAAAAGCTTCACACGGTCAACAATGGTGAGCCACCCCAAACGCGCCCAGAAATTAAATTACCTTTCAGGAAACGTTCATAGCATTCATACAAAGCTTAACACACAATCAAAACATCATAAATATGCACACATCATGCCAATCGAATCAAGTTTCAGAACGACTTACTTTGACAAATCGGAGACAATTCTGGGGTTGTTGATGCTATGCTAGTGTCCAATCACCTTCAGAATGCCATAAGGAAGCTTTTACACCCTTCAAAAGTCGTTGGATCCTCTAAATTCTCAGAATCCGAATCTCCAATTTTTTGCAAATTTCTTGTTCTTATGCGTGCGTTTCTGAACCAATTTTCCAACCCCTAATCCTATGCCATGCCTTCACTACTTATAGAAGAGTGAATTAGGTTAGAAAAATAGCCCAAATGCTTCTTGAATCCAATCTTGCCATTTGAGAAAAATTGATTTTTATTTCTTGAATAGAAACTTTCTTTTTTTTTGCCAAATATTGTACTAATCACTTTCCAATCAATTTGTCACGAAATTGCATTATATTTAGCCATTAATATTGATTGGAAATAGTCAAAATATATTTTCTACCAAAATATTTGATTTTCCTACTTATTTAAATCATTAAAAATCAATTTTAAATGAAATAAAATAGTATAAAGTCAAATAAAAATGATATTATTCGTGGCATGTGCTTTGGATAACTTATGGGCCAAGATTAAGTCATAAAAGTATGGGCCTATTTGCAAGAAATCCAATTTGAACCTTCTTATTTCACATTTGGTCCTCCAAAATCACCTAACTTTGATCAAGCATATCTCCTTCAATTCTTAAGCTATGAGGGAGCTCTAAGACTTTTTGGAAACCTCAAGAGGTCCTCTATAAGCCATTTTGGAATATATTTTTCATTTGGAGCTTTTATCTTGATCATATCCTCTTTGGGAAAAAACTGCTTTTGGAGGATGCCTGAAAATGACCTGTAATCCTTTGCACTGTATCTCTCAAATGAATCATTTCTAGCCCTGGCTTGTGAGAGACAAAGTTGTAGGTAATCCAATTTCCTTCAAAATAGGCTTTGAGTGGGGCATTTTTGATGTTCCATGTGAAAGTTATGCCCAGTCAAAGTTGGGTTGACTTTCTCCTAAGAAACCCTAATTTGAACCTTTTTGTATTTGTTCATCTCTGAGTTTCTATTAATGGAATCATGATCAATCTTTGATCAAATGATGGTTATGCACCTCTATACCTGATATTTGACCAATGATCATAGGTTTGAATCATGCTTTGATTGTAGTTGGCCTTCAGGATTGGATCAGTTGATTGTGGATCTTGGGATTGTTTGAGCAAAGCTTTGGGATTGAATCTTGAACCTTGAATCATTGTGAATGGAACATGAAGGGCAAATTTTGGGGTATGACAGCTGCCCCTGTTCAATCTTCTTGAACCTGAAGAGGTAGAAGATGATTGGACACTGAAATGCCCTGAAATTTGCTTGCGTAGGCAAGGAGTTCCGCAGGAGATGGGCTTATAGATGCCACCCATTTGTTTGACAAGATGCTTGTCCAGAGCATATGCTCTTCATACCAGGATCATATTAATTGTATCTGAAGATACGGAGTAATGTCTTACATAAGACTACTTGAAGAGGTTCCTGAATAGGATGTATCGCAGATTGATGCGAAGAGGCTTAGGTTTCGAATAATGCTTAGGAAGAATGTCTTGGAGAAGACTAACTGAGGAGTTCTTTAAAAGAACTAAGTGTGTCTTAGAAAAGATTGGATAAGCATTTTAAGAAGGCTACCTATAAAGGCATGATATGTCTTAAATAAGACTCACCTAGAAAGGCTCCTAAAAAGATATGAAACGTCTTAAACAGGACTCACCTGGAAAGGCTCTTAGATAGGATACGAGATATCATAAACAAGATTACCTAGAGAGGTTCCTATAAAGAGAACGATATGTTTTAAACAAAACTTCCTAGAAAGGTTCCTACAAAGGACATGAAACGTTTTAAACAAAACTATCTAAAAAGATTCCTATAAAGGATATGGAACGTTTTAAACAAAACTATCTAAAAAGATTCCTATAAAGGATATGAAACGTTTTAAACAAAAATACCTCGAAAGGTTCCTATAAAGGATATGAAACGTTTTAAACAAAACTATCTAAAAAGATTCCTATAAAGGATATGAAACGTTTTAAACAAAACTATCTAAAAAGATTCCTATAAAGGATATGAAACGTTTTAAACAAAACTACCTATAAAGGTTTAAGATATGCCTTAAACAAGACTGCTTGGGAAGGTTAGGATGATCGTCTTGGACAAGACTACCTGGAGAGGTAAGAAATTCTTTGATTGCTTCTAGATTGTCTTTGAAGAAAGACTTGGAATGAGGTATTGGAATTGTATCCGTTAAGATTGAATCGTTGATACGATCGTATTGGCACTGTATTTGGGATGATAACATCCTTTTGATTATGAGGTGACCTGAAA
The DNA here is from genome assembly GCF_029867415.1 of Vicia villosa. Taxonomy (NCBI): domain Eukaryota; kingdom Viridiplantae; phylum Streptophyta; class Magnoliopsida; order Fabales; family Fabaceae; genus Vicia; species Vicia villosa. The sequence goes on along the minus strand of NC_081186.1, from coordinate 45,738,989 downwards.
AGGTAGCGTTAGTTTTATGCAATGTCATGATGCATGCGTCATGTAATGAGATTCTCAAAATAAATGAGAATTATGCATGTATGCCTATCCCACACTGCGGGATATAAATAGTACAGGTGTGGGAAGATTAATTATGCAACAATGCTCCTAGTGTGACTTCCCGAATATCAGAAATTTGGAGACGCGTGTTGCACCCCAAAATTTGCCCATCTATTTTTATTTTATAACTAGCTTATTGCTTCATAATCATTCTCATATTAGGCCATCTAGCTCTTCATGCATTCACTAATCAATAAATCGGGCATGGGATCAAGGATTTTGAAAGTTAACGCTTCTCCATTAATTTGAGGCTCTAATTCAAGCTTGATTCATCTTAGTTATTCTTTGAGTATTGGACTATGAAGGCTATGTTTAGATTCAGGGTTATTGTTATGGAAAGACCTCCCTCTATGCTTCAAATCTCGTCTTCAGGGAGAAATTTTGTCAAGACAAAAGGGATCTATGGATTGATTTGCAAAGAGTAAGTTAGAGCGCAAGGATGAGGTTACAAATTCATTTTTTGTGATCAAAGTATTATTATTACTTGCCGCTTGCTATGTGGGTGTGGCTTGAAAAAGATCGGAATTAAAGTCAAGAATTCGTTAATGCAAGATTTTCCCTAATATTCGAGATTTGGATCAAAGATCATATTGGAAAATTCAAATTACAAAAAGTAAGAAGTAGATAAGTTCGGAATTTTCGAGTGGCGAGATTCCACATCAAGTGATCGTGTTTTTTTTTATCTCATGAACATCATTCCTATTGGATTTCCTCAACTCCAATGTGCAAAGATGAATGAGAAATCAAATTAATTATTTGGGAAGCAGGCTACATGTATAAAAATTCAGAAATTCAAATTTTATTACAATGTTGAGAGGTATTCATTACAAAGTTACAAAAACTACAAAAGAAAAAAAAGCTTAAGTTTATGCCACGAGGGGTTAAACTCTATCAATCTCCATCCGTGATCAGTTGCTGCCGATAAAAAAATCCTTCGAACTATCCGAGCATTTTTTATCTTCAAGACATCACATGGATAATTCCAATTAAAACCTGCACATTAACCAAACCAGTCCACATCACATATCCAAACATGAACAAAAATCCACAAACAGCAACCGGCACATACACTACATCCAGACAATAAAAGAAAACTGCCGGCAAAATACACTAACAACCTAACCACTCTTTAGCCTTTCATAACAGCATCATAACCCTCTTCATTCAGTTTTACATGACTATTAATACTAACATTTAACACTCTTCCCGACCCCTAACTTCTGATTCAATCTAACAGTAACTTTTTCTGCATTTTGTTTTAACAGAATAACATCTCATAACTAACCCTTAAACCCCTATTTTTAACTAACCTCAACAGTTTGGTAACTAACTTATTTTCAACCTAACTAACTTCCAAACAGCCATAACAGAAACTCATAACCCTAACTGCTTCTAACCAATCCTATAACAACATCTAACTGACTATAACCAACCCTAACAACCTCATAACAGAATCAGTTATTTATCTCTAACAGACCTAACTGAATTCTAACAGAAATCAGAGATTGGAACTAACCTGAAGAAACCTATATAACAGAGTCAGCCTCACCATTTCACGGTCTCCACCATTTTTCTGATTCACTCACCTTCAACTTCCATTTCTTATTCCTCCATTTTATCTCCATCATCTTCCACAATCCAGAAACTTCCTCTTGCTCACCAATCTTCACTTTCAATCACCTTCTCCACTTCTCACCCTTCATCATCACCCTCATCAACCTCATTCTCTCTGAAACTTCTCCATCCATCGTGGGAAAAAGGAGACCATAACAGAAGATGAGTGTTATGACTAACCTCTGAACAGATTCTTCAATCTTCGCTCCTCATCAACCTGCAATCAACTTTCATCTTCTTCATCGTTGCGTTCAATCTTCATCTGCAACAACAACCTCACCACATACCTTCGACGTGCACCGCCTTCATCGTTGCGCTAAATCTCGCAGCAACAACGGAAATCGAATCACGACAAAGAAAGAGTAAAACAAGAAGAGGAGGAGCAAGGCGAAATAGAGAAGAGGAGGAACAATAGATACTCACCAATTCGAGTTCGCCGAAAGATTCGCCTTCACCACCGCATCGGAATCTCAAGTCGCTTAATCAGGTACGTCCGACGCATCTTCTTACGCTTTTTTTAGCATTTGCATCTGATTAGAAGTCTTCTTGCTCCAATTGTTAGAAATTTGGCTTGAATATCAAAATCTTTGGCTTAGGGTTCGTCTTTCCCTTTCTCCGATTCGGACATGTGAGACCTCTTCTTAATAAATTGATGGTAGATTTGAGCTCAGGGCGTGATTTTAGGTCAAGGTTGTGTTTAGAGCACCATGATTCAAGGTGAAATCGTGGTGGTTGAAGGCGGAGAACACCGCCGGCGAAGTGTAGAGAGAGTTGAGTCTGAGAGTGATAACATGAAGAGTCACAACATTTCTCAACCCTAATTTCCCTCTATTCCTTATTTCTTTTTTTTCAATTAATTGTTTTATTTTATTTAATCCAATTTTTTATTAACAAAATTCTGAATAATAAAAATCTGGATCAATAAGCTTTGGGCCGTGAAATCGCTAGATACACCTTCATGTGAGCCCATGCACCAATTCCATTTTTGGCATGCTGTTCAAACAAACAATAACTTCTGGGCCTGATTTACTGTTCGCACATCCCTTCAGGCTCACAGCCATTTTTGGCAACAAAAACCTGTAACAAAAATTGTCTTTTAGGCTAGGCCTGGGCCCTGCGCCCATTTGCTAATCACACCATGCAATTCATTTTACACCCCTGGTTTCCATTCATACTTCTAATTTAATTTAGGTTCTTAATTGGATTTTGCCCTTTTCTTTTAGGTATAAAAATACTAATTTTTCCCTTATCTTTTTAGACTTCAATGACATAAAAATGTGCACAAAAAATATTAGTTTTTAGGCTATTTGTTTTTTAGTCTTGACTTGTAATTCAATTTCTCCCATAAAAATCAATATATAAAAAATAATAGTACTTTTAATTCACTTTTGTGCTATATTTTGACTTGATCTATTTCATGCTCTTATACTATTTTCATGTATCCTACTTGTTGACTTCTAATTGTGATCTTTATTTTCATATGCTTTTATTCCTAACCTTAGGTAGAAACCATGATAACATTAGGTAGAAATTCCCTTCATACTTAGGCTAGTTTCTTTTCCTTTTCAACATTAAAACATCTAATAAATATCAAAATAAAATCCCTTTAAAAAATACCAAGAAAATACTTAAAACACTAATAAACAAAGTGAAAATCTTAAAAAGGGAATGGAAGCTTGAACGTCCCTTGCTTAAGGGAATGTTCGAGTGCTTGGATCTCCCTTGCTTAAGGGTCCCATTCAGGCGTAAGTTCCCAACTTCTAAAAAACACCAACCAAAGAGTAACTCGAGTTTCCCTTGCTTAAGGGATTTCCTCGAAACGCTCAAAATCTTTCTTCTCTCTCTTGCCTCCGAGGCATTCTTTCTCTTGCCTTCAGGGCATTATTTCTCCTAATCGGACACGTTACTTCCGCTCCATTCCCAGCTTAAGACTCCAGAGGTCGAGCAGCGGAGTGCGAATGTAACTTCGTCCACTAAAAAACACAAAAACAAACGAAACTATGAAGCCGAACTACGGCGCTCTGATTCCTGAAAAGGATACGTAGGCATTAGGTCGCGGGGCCTAAGCGAGCACAACTATTTATAAACCTTATTTTCCCCGTGTTTCTTCTTTTTTCATTTGCATGCATTCCTTTAGTAATTAAGCTTTAGATTTATACACCCTTAGAATAGAACAAACATAAGTGGATCCTATGGAGTACCATAGACGTGAGGGGTGCTAATACCTTCCCTTTGCGTAACCGACTTCTTACCCGATCTCTGGTCGAAAGACCTCGTTCTTATTCTTTTTAGGTTTCCTGATATTCCTTTCCCTCTTTGGGATAAATATATTGGTGGCGACTCTGTTCATTTTGCGAGCGTGCGACAACGCGCCCTTTATCCTGAAGGAAGGACCTTTAGAGAGAACTCGAATCTCACCATGTCTTGCCTGATATGCATTGCCCCAGTGTTTGAATCCTTGAAAGATATGCCCCTGTTTTAGGAAAACCCTCTGAACGTGGTTTCCCCATCTAAGGGTTTTTATCAGGAATGATCGTCTTTGATTAGACCAATTTAGAGGTCTCCTTGATGCTAAGTGTTGATTTGAATGTGACGCAGATGCTGAGTCATGCGTTTCGGTCGCGCCTGACGGATAGTGATTTGCTGGGTACTCAGAATGAGATGATGTCTTTTATAAGATTACCTGAAGAGGTCCTTGGAAAGAAACGTGAACTTGTCTTAAATAAGACTGAGCTTTAAACAAAGCTCGAAGGGATGTGTTGTGTAAAGGGTCAGAAATATTCCTATAGAGGATAAAGACTGTTTTTAGGAACGCGAGGTTTTGAACAAAACTCAGGGAAAACATCTTGAAGAAGACTACTCTAGAAAGAATGGTGAACTGTCTTAGAAAAGACTCTGTACTTTAAATAAAGTTTGACAAGGTTTTTGGAAGCGTAAGAGAAGTTTGAATATGTCTTAAAAGACTAACTGAAAACAGTTAAGAAACGTCTTACAGAAGACTACCTAGAAAAGGTTCTTGGAAATGAATATATCTTAGAGAAGACTGTCTGAAAGGGTTTGAAAATAGAAAGGATAAGAAGGCGGGTCTTTAAAAGACTGTTTGGAAAAGGTTCCTAGAAAGGGTAAGAAGTATTTGAACACGTCTTAAAGAAGACTATATGGACAGATTGAAAAGTACCCTATAAATGTTCCTGAAAAGGATGTGAGAGTGGCATTGACATCATCTGATACTGAGCGACCTTTGCAACGTGCCCCCAGGTAATGGTCTTGCCCCATGGGCTATTCAGCGTCCTTGAGAGATTCAATGGATCTTGATTTGATTGCCCCATGTAAATGGGATAATGACGATTTATGCCCCGTGTGCACTTCAGCTATCTCAGTCATGTGTGAGAGATGCTTCTTCTTTCGACAAGCTTTTAAAAGCTACTTCGTCAGTCAGTAGGATTTTTAGACATTAACCATGCCCCACGCAACTTCTCCCTGATGTTAACATTTAAATCTATATAGACAAGTGTACTTTATAATGAAATGCAAATGCATACGTCTATCTTGAAAGTTTGAAAACATTTTTTTTGAGTAAAACAAAGTTTTTTTTTTTTTGTAAGAAAGTGATATCAACTCAAGAGTTATAGTAGACCTTAAGGAGTCAGGATACTTTTAGTAACGCTATGCTTTCGAACTAACCATGCTTCAGTTAGGACTTTTAAAGGTTGTAACGTGGCCTGGTTCACGGTTTAAAGAAACAAAAGATAAAGGCTCAAAGTTTATTTGTACCCATCCCAATCTTCGTGATGTTCTCCAGTCCTATGCTCAGTTAGCTATGCATTTAGTCTCCAAAAGAATTTGGGAATTGTGACATTGACATTTATGATGGTTCAAAAACCAAAGGTTTATCTGCAAAGGCAGTCATTCTCCTTTTTTGTAGTATTTTCCTTTTGTCGAAGGTACATAGTAACCTTTTTTCGACTTTGTTATCCCTAACTTTTTCTGAACTGTTTGTTTTTAAAACTACAGTCAGCGGGATGCCCCAATTTTGCCTAAGTCTCCTTAATAGGTTTTGACTTAGCAGGCTCTTGCATGGCTTTCTTTTTCTTTGAGAACATTGACTGCCGGTCTTAATGATGATGGGGAACCATCGGTGATTATGTTCAAAGGAACAACTTGGAATAATTAAGTTAACTGAGCAGCTACCCTACCCCAGGTTATATATGAAGGGTTTTATTTTATATGAAGGAAAACTCCTACTTCCTTAGGCTCAAAGGGGTTGACAAGGGATTAACATCCTTATATCTCCATTATTTGGGAATCGAAACAATGCCTGTACATCGTCAACACGATCTGTTCGAAAGCATAATGTATGAAATTGTGGTATCGTTTTCGTCATTCTCCCTCAAAAGGTGTACGACTTTGATCGAGAGTTGAATATCACAAAGAAGAAAACCGAGTAAAAACACAGTTTTAAATATAGTGAGAACACTAGGAATGAATCAAGACAAACGTAAGCAATGCATTAATGATTGTTGTAAAGTACATAGCATATGTCATAAGACTAATGTTTAAACAAACAGAAAGAAATTGCGAATGAAAACAAAACTAATGATCTGAGAAATCCTCCTTCTAGCCACCTATGGCTTTAGACTTGCTAGGATCTTCGAACTCAATGAGCCCTTCTTCAATCAAATCTTGGATCTTGTGCTTTAACGGCCCACAGTCCTCTGTATCATGGCCAGGACTGTCTGAATGATAAGCGCACCTAGCATGATGATTGTACCCGGGAGCGGGGTTAGCTGGAGCTGAGTATGGAGGCAGCAGTGTTACCAGGTTCTGACTGAGCAGATGTTGCAGAGCTTGAGACAGCGGCATGTGCAATGGGGTAAACGATCGTTTTGGCTTGGACCTCCAGGGGCGTTGGCCACCCTGTTGTTTTTGCTGATCCTTCTGTTGTAGTGTTGGTGTCTGATTAACTAGGATCGCTCCAATAGTGTTGGGTTCCTTTTTTCCGTCATATGACTTCTTTGTGTGATAGGAACCTGAGGGTGCCCCTTGTATCTTCCCATTTTTGATTCCATCTTCAATCATCTCACCAATAACTACCAAGTCCGAGAACCCCGAAGATATGCTTCTGACCATCTTGTCGTAGTATGGTCCTTGCAAGGTGCTCATAAATACGTCCACCAGTTCTTTTTCCATTAGGGGAGGTTGGACTCGAGAAGCCATTTCCCTCCACCTTTGGGCATACTCCTTGAATGATTCATCCTTCTTCTGTGACATGTTTTGTAATTGCATCCGATTGGGTGCCATGTCCAAGTTGTACTTGTACTGCTTCAAGAATGTGTTAGCCAGATCATTCCAGCTTCGGACAGAAGACTTCTCTAATTGCATGTACCAGTCAATAGACGCTCCGCTTAAGCTTTCTTGAAAGAAATGTATCATTAGCTTTTGATCGTGGGCGTAGGCAGCCATTTTCCGCACATACATGCGCAAGTGATTCCTCGGACATGTGAGTCCTTTGTATTTCTCAAAATCGGGAATCTTGAACTTGCGAGGGATAGTCAAGTCTGAGACCAAACTCATTTCGAAGGCATCCACATTGAAGGCATCGTATCCTTCTACCACTTTTAGTCTCTCTTCCAGCGCCTTGATTTGTTCACTGTCCTTGGAGTCTTCCCTAGAGTTAGGGATAGACTGTTGTGTCTGAGGTGCTTGGTCTGTGCTGTCCACCTCTTGCACTCCGTATTGTAGCTCCAGGTAATCATCATCCTTAGGGACATTGTTAGCAGGAATGCAAACTGTGCGGGTTGCCCCTTCGGTTTGTGAAGGAGGGAGAAATCCTTCTGGAGAGGTCTCTCCTTTCTCTTGGAATTGAATAGCTCTCCTCACAGATCGGACCTGAGGTCTGTCCTTAGCCGGGCCAAAGCCTGAAACAAATCCTAACGGCGGGTTTTCGTCATTGGGGATCTCATCCTGAACCAGGGTATCCCTAGACTGAACCTCTTTTGCTTTTTCTTGTTTATCCAGGAGGGCCTTCATGAATCCTAGCATCTGGGTCATACCTCCTTTAACTTCTTCCATATTAACCTTCAGTTGATCCACTTCCTCACGAAGGGCGGCTTGATTCTGTTCCAACTGATCCATTGATTTCTTCTGCTGAAATCTTGTTTGATAGTATGGTCGGGATGTTAGGTTATCCTTCCCAATGGTCCCTTGCTCTGGAGATAGAAGGGAAATCTTCTCCTAATGCCATGAAAATGATGTGCATGCCATGCATGATATGTATGATATTTTTTCTTTCCCTTTTTTTTGAATAAAATATGATGCAAGAATGCTCATGATAAATGATGAATGAAAAAGAAATAATAAAAATAATGATCAACACATATATATACATATAGCACACAATCACATAAGTTCATAGGTTTGACGTAGCGGCTCTTGGGAGCCAACCTTTTAATAGGGGGTGTTCTAGAAGGTCTCATGGGGTCGTTCGTAGCCTCCGAGACTTTTTGTCTCTTCGGATTTTGGAACAACTCATTTTATCCATGAGGTTCGAATTTTTGGGGTAGGTTCCCGGAGAGATCAGCTAAGTATCCAGTCCAGCCCTCCACAAAGTCAAGCTTCGTTTCGGACCTTTCCAAATACCTAACCCACTCCGAGTGGAGTTATCAGTGAGACTCGTAAGGCGATTCATGTCCCCTTTTGGTCTCAAAGTTAACTCCCACACTTAGGGTTTTAACACTACATAATATATCCAGCAGTATATAAAAATATAATAGTTAACAAAAATATAAATATATTCACATAGACAGTTAAATATAAACATATTATAAATAATTAAATATTTTTAGACAAAAATGAATAAACAATTTTTTAAGAAATAAAAAAAATAATTGTAAACCCTGAAAAAGGCGCGTTAGCCAAACCCTAAAAAGCTGCCAAACCTAAACCCTGCCACAACCTAAAACCTATAGGAGCATAGTAATTCACCGAAATAGTTATCCCCAGCAGAGTCGCCAACTGTAGCAACCTGCCCTAAAAATTAAATTTAGAGTCGCCACCTATTCTGAAGGGCGAATAGGAAACCCTACGCAGTATAGAGATCAGGGTAAGATACTATATTCAGGTCGAGGGAAGGTGTTAGGCACCCTCAACCCTTTCCTAAAGGCTAACATCTCAAAGATAAAGGTTTATGGCAAAAGATAAAGAAAGATGACAGACAGTTAATAGAGTTGAAAGGCTAATTATATGAACATGATTAGAGTTTGGAAGAGGGAGACTCGCCTTGTTGCCAAGTGCCTACGTACCTCCTTATGGAGGATCAGAGTCTACGTAGTTCGGGGGACGGGTTGTACGCCCTTAAGGTTTGAAATTTGATTTGAAGGTTTGAAGGCTTTGAATAGCCTATCGTAGATAAACATCTGTATTTTTGAATTTGAAGTTTGAATGGATTTTAGAATTATTTTAAGGTTTGGGCGTACAACCCTGATTTGGCACAATTAACCGCAATGATCAATGGGTTTGATCACCATAGTCAAAAGATTAGGGGTTTTGTACCATTACCAATTCAAATTGATTGATTCGATTATCACTAATAACGGATTATTGTATTTTATTATTTTTGTGAATTTTATTTTGTATTGTTACCCCTCATAACCGATTAATACGATTACAAATAATAACAAATTAGATTTAGAATAAGGGAGGATTAATCATCACAATCAATAAGATAATTGCAACCATTTAATCGAATATAATTTGATTTGTATTTTATAGTATTTTAATTAAAATCATTGTTGACCATAGCGATTAATCGATTTAATCGGCACGAACAACAAATTGACATTTTAATATAAATATCACATAATAATTTATTTATAAAAATAATTATTATATAATTAATATATATTAAAAGGTATTTTAATTAAAACAAATAAATAAATAATTAAAATTATTTTGTTTATTAGGATTTTGATTGAGTGTGGTTGGTTTGAGGGCATATGTTATAGGCATCAGATCTTGGGCGTTAGATCTGAGTTGGTAGTGGTTGAATGGTCAGATCTTGAGGTCGTATGGTGAGCTATAGAGGGGTGGCTGCGCAGGATCAAGAATTAGAAATCTAAGAAAAATAATAGCATGGGCCAGGGATCAAACCCTGGACCCTTGAGTGACCAACAAACACGCTTACCAACCCAACCAGCGTGCGCGTGTGTTCAGAATACACAACCAGCTCATCAAATATGAAACAATAAAAAAAGATAAAATCCCTGCGCGCGAAATTCGAATCAGCGAATAGCGTGATGCCACGCACTCGTCTTCCCCACTATGTCTGTAAATTCCTGCAGAACCAGCTACGATTTTGCTACGGATTCGCTACAAGTTTGTTTCGTAGCCTATGCACAAAAAAAATAGCGAACACGACATGCCTGCATCTAAATGCTTCGCACCTACCTTAAACCCTTAGTTTTTAACATACGAACTCAACCATACCATTATTTTAACCCAATTTTGACCCTACACAAAAACCCCAATTTGAAGCCCTAAAAGCTTCACACGGTCAACAATGGTGAGCCACCCCAAACGCGCCCAGAAATCAAATTACCTTTCAGGAAACGTTCATAGCATTCATACAAAGCTTAACACACAATCAAAACATCATAAATATGCACACATCATGCCAATCGAATCAAGTTTCAGAACGACTTACTTTGACAAATCGGAGACAATTCTGGGGTTGTTGATGCTATGCTAGTGTCCAATCACCTTCAGAATGCCATAAGGAAGCTTTTACACCCTTCAAAAGTCGTTGGATCCTCTAAATTCTCAGAATCCGAATCTCCAATTTTTTGCAAATTTCTTGTTCTTATGCGTGCGTTTCTGAACCAATTTTCCAACCCCTAATCCTATGCCATGCCTTCACTACTTATAGAAGAGTGAATTAGGTTAGAAAAATAGCCCAAATGCTTCTTGAATCCAATCTTGCCATTTGAGAAAAATTGATTTTTATTTCTTGAATAGAAACTTTCTTTTTTTTGCCAAATATTGTACTAATCACTTTCCAATCAATTTGTCACGAAATTGCATTATATTTAGCCATTAATATTGATTGGAAATAGTCAAAATATATTTTCTACCAAAATATTTGATTTTCCTACTTATTTAAATCATTAAAAATCAATTTTAAATGAAATAAAATAGTATAAAGTCAAATAAAAATGATATTATTCGTGGCATGTGCTTTGGATAACTTATGGGCCAAGATTAAGTCATAAAAGTATGGGCCTATTTGCAAGAAATCCAATTTGAACCTTCTTATTTCACATTTGGTCCTCCAAAATCACCTAACTTTGATCAAGCATATCTCCTTCAATTCTTAAGCTATGAGGGAGCTCTAAGACTTTTTGGAAACCTCAAGAGGTCCTCTATAAGCCACTTTGGAAAATATTTTTTATTTGGAGCTTTTATCTTGATCATATCCTCTTTGGGAAAAAACTGCTTTTGGAGGATGCCTGAAAATGACCTGTAATCCTTTGCACTGTATCTCTCAAATGAATCATTTCTAGCCCTGGCTTGTGAGAGACAAAGTTGTAGGGAATCCAATTTCCTTCAAAATAGGCTTTGAGTGGGGCATTTTTGATGTTCCATGTGAAAGTTATGCCCAGTCAAAGTTGGGTTGACTTTCTCCTAAGAAACCCTAATTTGAACCTTTTTGTATTTGTTCATCTCTGAGTTTCTATTAATGGAATCATGATCAATCTTTGATCAAATGATGGTTATGCACCTCTATACCTGATATTTGACCAATGATCATAGGTTTAAATCATGCTTTGATTGTAGTTGGCCTTCAGGATTGGATCAGTTGACTGTGGATCTTGGGATTGTTTGAGCAAAGCTTTGGGATTGAATCTTGAACCTTGAATCATTGTGAATGGAACATGAAGGGCAAATTTTGGGGTATGACACCATTCATAACCCCGAAACCCCTGGTGCACATGTTTATGTTTGATGTGTGGATGGATTAGATGTATTTCATATGTATAAAATAAGTTGTGAGATTATCCTCACATTTGATGTACTAGTTCAGTATTAATAATTAAATTTTATAAACTCAAGTTCTCGAATATTTAGTGTGTTTATTTCTTGTTGCATTTCTTTGGACTATCTAATATACTATCTATATCTTGCAAGTACAAGGATAATTAAATAGTTTTAGTTCTTTTTCAAGAACATATTGACCAGTACTCACATAACCATATGGATTCATTCCATCAATTCCAAGAACAAACTTAAGGCTTCTTGGCTTATGGCTAAAATCTTGATGCAACAATTCTATTTTCGTCCACTTTAAAGAATATCTTACATGGAAAATTTTTCCATAACATTTTCTTAACGTAATACAAAATTATCATCGGACTTGGAATTATTGGAAGGTACTATAACACTTTACTTTGACTGAAAAGTACTACTTGCTTACTTCGTTATCGTCATCACCACCGCTGTCCTTCACCATGTCGCACGACTCCCCATAATCCAATCATGGATACAGTTTGTCATACACTTTTTTTATAATATGCAATCATTACTACATGAACACATTTTGATATAATCTAAACCATAGGACATAATAGCTTTTTAACCTCATAACGATGGCTCGACAACTTGTTACCTTCACTAAGCATATTCTTTACCAATTATAGAAATTAAGTGAAACTTATATCTATCCACCCAGTCTCTACCTAAATATTAAGAAGATTTAACGGCGCATACCCTCGTGTAAAATTTGTGCATCCCCTACATAACTACTAATCGTTCTCTCTACATAAAGTAGCATACATATGGGATATCCCAAAAGAATCTTATCCAATATCACATATCATCTCTTATAGTCTATCATCCATATCTAAATTAACTTAATTTTTTTCTGAATTTGTAATTTAGTTTTTGTCCATTTCCCCATGCCAAGTTCATATTGTATAATTTTGACTAGTTATGTCGAAACTTAAGTGAATAAATATTATTTTTTATATTTCCGCATATATCTCAAGGATTGTTGAACATTCCATTTTTTGTTTAGGTGTTTTCTTTATGCAAATTCAAGAAATTCAAGTTCTCCTTTCTCCTATACTAGACTTCATCCATTAACTTTTATCCCACTACGTTTTAAATAAACTATGAAATTTACATCAATTGTTTGTAAAATCATGCATCTTGAAAATAAACTTTGCTATGTAAAAAACATTTACTAATACATATTACTACTATAACAACAAAATATAACATTCTCAAAGACAGAGAAATACAAAAAATAATATTAATCTCAATCTCACTATCAGTCACATATATAAGATTAAAGTCTTTTTGAAATTTCAACAACTAAACAACACCACAAGCAAAAGCAACAGAAAGGCACAACATTATGCTACACTAAAACTCTCGGGTTTAGTATAATGAAAACAACAATAACAACATTAATATAACATGAATAGTGGTAAAATATTTACGTACCATAAAGGTTAAGAAGAAGAGTCAAGAAAAAAGTTATCTGATACCTTTTAGGTTTTGTCTATCCTTCCCTTGATTCAAAAAAGATATGAAGGAGGTTAATGATCAAATAGGTTTACTGAAGATGAGTTTTTTGTAGGGTATTGTTAAGTTTTAAGGGATTTTTTCTCGGACGTTGTTCTATCATGAGGGAAATAAACTTCATCTTGTTAGGTTTTAATTTCAATAAAAACATTTTCACCATGATTACCATCAATAACCATGGTGATATCTTAAAAACACATCACCACAGTTATTTTTACTAACTATGGTGTGAGGCTCTACATAATTATGTATATTAAGGCACAACACGTGCATTTACCTTCTTACTTAACCTAACTTTTTCATTGTTGTTTTGTTGTATCAATGATCTTGAAGGTCTGGGCTTTGAAGAGGCTCAAAAAGTATATCGAAAAACTTGGTTTGAAAATTAATGTCAAGATTCATGTTATCAAGTAAACAATATGCTTGAACCTTGACATTGATCTGCAATGTCAAAATTTACAAGAGTTTAGGAAATGTATGAGGATATTTCAGCATAAAAGTGTCTTAAAAGTGTTGTAAAACTATACCATTTTCCCCGATATTCGAAGCGTGTCATTGAAAAGGACATTCCCCTGTGTGTGTAAACTCTGACTCTGGTGAAATATAATTTAATTGGAATTTCTTAATTTCAAAATAAAATTAATAAACACACCACATTTCACCACTATTATTATGTATATCAGATTTGAAATGTGACTTGAAAGTTAAGTAAAATAGACCTAAATGAAAATTATACCATGGTGGACACCATGGCCGAGGCGAAAGTGAATTATAAAATTTACATTTTAAAGTATTGTGTGGATCTTCCTCTAATAAGTATTCCCATAGTCTTAAACACTCTATAGATAGAGAGGAAAAGATAATGTTTGTTGCACTATATATTAGGGATCATAGTTTACATATCTGGTGATGACAGGTTAGGGTTCCCATTATTCCCAAATGGACCAGCCTGAAATACTCATATTCGAGATCATATCAAACTAATTAATTAACTAATTACAAAATATAAGTTTAATTAGTTATATTAAATTTATTAGATCACTTTATCAGTTAAGACTCGTAATTTAATAGATAGAATATAAATTAGTTTAAATATATCCATACATACAAATTAGTAGAATAAAATAATTAAATATTAAATAAATTTAAAATATTTCAACACAGTTTACATGGTAGTCCAATATGAATTTGGTCCAATATCATACTTTATAAATTTTCAAAAAAGTTGTATTATTTCAGATGGTATAATTATAGTCAAGATACAATAATTATATTGTGGTTTTGTTAGAATTATAAATAGGAAATATATAAATTTTTTATTTTTATATAATTCATTTTTTTGACTAAAATTGATAAATATTCATATGTAGAAATTTTTCAAAAGTTCATCTTAGGTGAAAAAACATTCTACGAGTTGCTACTAAATATATATATATATATATATATATATATATATATATATATATATATCCAATGTACATATAACTTAAATTCATAACAAAGTTAGAACCTTATTCTAGTTACGTAATAGAGATGATAAAGTTGCACAAAATTCTCTCCTACCTTCTCTTGATCAATGTTGGTCTATTTATATTGTTAATTAACAATGGGAAATCAAGTGCAACTCGCTTTACCTCAACAACACTTGAAGCTAATGGTGATTTCATGCTACCTGAAAAAGTTAATCAAATTGGAAGACAAGGCTCGAGAGTTTTAGCTAATAATGTTTATTACAAAACAAAAGAAATCCTAGGAGGTCATGGTCGAAGCCACTATCATTTGTTGAAACCTGGTAATGCTGGTCGTATTTTAAATCAAGTCCCATCAGGTGCAAATCCCATTCATAACCCCGAAACCCCTGGTGCACATGTTTATGTTTGATGTGTGGATGGATTAGATGTATTTCATATGTATAAAATAAGTTGTGAGATTATCCTCACATTTGATGTACTAGTTCAGTATTAATAATTAAATTTTATAAACTCAAGTTCTCGAATATTTAGTGTGTTTATTTCTTGTTGCATTTCTTTGGAATATCAAATATACTATCTATATCTTGCAAGTACAAGGATAATTAAATAGTTTTAGTTCTTTTTCAAGAACATATTGACCAGTACTCACATAACCATATTGAATCATTCCATCAATTCCAAGAACAAACTTAAGGCTTCTTGGCTTATGGCTAAAATCTTGATGCAGCAATTCTATTTTCTTCCACTTTAAAGAATATCTTACAAGGAAAATTTTTCCATAACATTTTCTTAACGTAATACAAAATTATCATCGGACTTGGAATTATTGGAAGGTACTATAACACTTTACTTTGACTGAAAAGTACTACTTGCTTACTTCGTTATCGTCATCACCACCGCTGTCCTTCACCATGTCGCCCGACTCCCCATAATCCAATCATGGATACAGTTTGTCATACACTTTTTTTATTATATGCAATCATTACTACATGAACACATTTTGATATAATCTAAACCATAGGACATAATAGCTTTTTAACCTCATAACGATGGCTCGACAACTTGTTACCTTCTCGAAGCATATTCTTTACCAATTATAGAAATTAAGTGAAACTTATATCTATCCACCCAATCTCTACCAAAATATTAAGAAGATTTAACGGCGCATACCCTCGTGTAAAATTTGTGCATCCCTTACATAACTACTAATCGTTCTCTCTACATAAAGTAGCATACATATGGGATATCCCAAAAGAATCTTATCCAATATCACATATCATCTCTTATAGTCTATCATCCATATCTAAATTAACTTAATTTTTTTCTAAATTTGTAATTTAGTTTTTGTCCATTTCCCCATGCCAAGTTCATATTGTATAATTTTGACTAATTATGTCGAAACTTAAGTGAATAAATATTATTTTTTATATTTCCGCATATATCTCAAGGATTGTTGAACATTCCATTTTTTGTTTAGGTGTTTTCTTTATGCAAATTCAAGAAATTCAAGTTCTCCTTTCTCCTATACTAGACTTCATCCATTAACTTTTATCCCACTACGTTTTAAATAAACTATGAAATTTACATCAATTGCTTGTAAAATCATGCATCTTGAAAATAAACTTTGCTATGTAAAAAACATTTACTAATACATATTACTACTATAACAACAAAATATAACATTCTCAAAGACAGAGAAATACAAAAAATAATATTAATCTCAATCTCACTATCAGTCACATATATAAGATTAAAGTCTTTTTGAAATTTCAACAACTAAACAACACCACAAGCAAAAGCAACAGAAAGGCACAACATTATGCTACACTAAAACTCTCGGGTTTAGTATAATGAAAACAACAATAACAACATTAATATAACATGAATAATGGTAAAATATTTACGTACCATAAAGGTTAAGAAGAAGAGTCAAGAAAAAAGTTA
Organism: Vicia villosa; assembly: GCF_029867415.1. Taxonomy (NCBI): domain Eukaryota; kingdom Viridiplantae; phylum Streptophyta; class Magnoliopsida; order Fabales; family Fabaceae; genus Vicia; species Vicia villosa. Next base: position 45,722,280 of record NC_081186.1, on the reverse strand, counting down.
TCTGATACCTTTTAGGTTTTGTCTATCCTTCCCTTGATTCAAAAAAGATATGAAGGAGGTTAATGATCAAATAGGTTTACTGAAGATGAGTTTGTGAATACAAGATTACACTCAAAGATGTTTTTGATTCATGGCAAACTCAAATAAGCATTCAAACAACAAGACGGAAGCAGAAAACTTAAAGAAAAGCAAGCATTGATCACTCATAGGTCAACCCATTATGTTTATATGTTTAAAGGTTGACTCAACACAAGCAAAACAAGAAGAATGCAGAAAAGCAGCAGTTAGGTCGACCTACCATCAACCCAGGTCGACCTAAAATGGAGAAAAATTCATATACTCCTGCTAGGTCGACCCACACATCATTTAGGTCGACCTAAATTGATGAATTTTACATACCAGCCTGTTAGGTCGACCTACACATCAACTAGGTCGACCTAATCTGTGAAAATGTCCCCAGAATGCATCAGAAGAGGATTCTGGTCGACCTACTCCTTCAACAGGTCGACCTAACTGGGAGCAAAATTCTGCAAGCTCTGTTAGGTCGACCTAAGCACTACAAGTGGTCGACCTAACTGATCAAGAAAGTTCAAAAATCAGTTTTTCTTGGTTCTAACTGTTATGCAATCATATATATTGTGCAAGGGTAATTATTCAAGTAACACCAACGACTGAAAGATACACAAACGCTTCTCATCTTCGTTCTTCATCATCTCCAACACAATTACACATAATCATTCTTGCGTTGCGGGTTAGTGATGAGTTCGATAACGTCCATGGAACGGAATTGAAGATTCCTAGTGGGTGAAGGTTTGTGGGGTTTGTTGGTGAATAAAATCTGCGGGTTTTGTCCTCCACGACGGGTGGTTCTTGGGGGTTTTTATCAAGAGGCGTTCATTGAGGATTCGGCTGAGTGTAACGATTGAGGAACGGGGAGTTCAAGGAATCAAGACACTGCAGAAGGGAATCAAAGTGAAGCTCTTGGATAACCTTGATCTGGCTCAAGATTAAGGGGGAAGAAGATTCAAAGGATCGACATAATTGGTTTATCGTTTATCGCTTTGTTATCTTCTTTGTATATACTACTTTCAACATTAATGAAAGATTACCCAATTTCAATTTGAAATTGGGGGCAGACGTAGTCGTAGCGAGGACGATCGACGAACTGCCTAAACAAATATCGTGTTCTTGTCGCTTTTACTTTTTCATTTACATTCTGTTCATATTTGGTTATAATAGCAAATTGATCAACGATTCGAGTGTTAAGATTGTGAATTAAGTTCGTTCATAAACATCACAATCCATCACACATTGAATTACCTTCAATTTGATCATTATCACCAAGTGTTTGTATATTTGTTTCTATCACTCTTACTGCATTGCAAACATTGTCCATCATACAAAAAGTTAATCTGATTTTCATAAGAGAAACATCTTGATTCTGCGACATATACTCTTATCATTTACTTCAAGTCTTTGACTGGTTTTTTAAACACATATATAATCATTTCGATAGTGGTTCGGAATAGACGCGAGTCGATTCAGAATTCACTTCCGCTGAAAAGTCGTTTAAATCCGTAAAACTGTGAACGATCTATTCACCCACCCCTCTAGATCCTAAGGCCAGCGTCTAACAAGTGGCATCAAGAGCTCTGGTTTATTCCGTGCTACGTGAAACACTTATTGGAAAGATGGCTTCCGGACCTAAAGGGGCTCATAATAGAGCTCCAGTTTTCAACGGCGAAAACTACGGCTATTGGAAGGATTGTATGTGTGTCCATATCAATGCAATTGATAGGAACATCTGGACAGCTATTGTCAATGGTCCATTTCAGATCACCATGACAAATGCAGCTGGTGCAGTTGTTCCAAAACCAGAAGATACTTGGAATGCTGAAGATGAAAAGAGATATGCATACGATTGGAAAGCGAGAAACATTCTAATCTCAGCTCTAGGAGTTGATGAATACTATCGCGTTTCCCATTGTAGATCAGCTAAAGCTATGTGGGACACATTGCAAGTTGCCCACGAGGGAACGGATGATGTCAAACTAGCTAGGATCAATACGTTAACTCAAGAGTTCGAACTCTTCCACATGGAAGATGGTGAATCCATCGAAAACATGCAGAAGAGATTCGTTCATCTGAAAAATCGATTAAATTCTCTTGATAGACCTGTTTCCAATGCAGTTGCTACTAACAAAATCTTAAGATGTTTGAACAGGGAATGGCAACCTAAAGTTACAGCAATTAAGGAAGCAAATGATCTCAACACTTTAGACATTACCACTCTTTTTGGTAAACTAGAGGAACATGAACAGCATCTTAAATGCCTTGACATGCATGAGAAGAGGACAAAGAAAGAAAAGAACATGGAGAAAGAGGTAGAGAAGAAGTCAATAGCTCTAAAAGCTTCGAGCTCCAAGACCTCAAAACGAGAGCCAAAGGATAGTGACACAAGTGATGACGAAGACTCCGATGATGAGGAAATGGGACTGTTTGTGCGAAGATACAACAAATATCTAAAGAAAAATGGAGCAAAACATTCTGACAAAGGCTTGATCAACTATAGAAAGCAATCAAACATGTTCAAACAAGATGGCGACAACAAAGGAAAGATCAAAGGTCTTTGCTTCAATTGTGGGAAAGCCGGTCACTACAAACCGGATTGTCCATATCTTAAGAAAGAAAAGGAGAAGAACCAAAGCAAAGGTCATAACAAATCTAAAAGAGCTTACATAGCATGGGAAAGTGATTCATCTAGTGAAAGCTCATCAAGCGATGAAGAAGAATCAGCAAACCTATGTTTCATGGCTCATCAAAACAAGAAAAAGAAAGCTGTAAGTCATCTTAAACCTGAACTCGTAGATAAGGTATCTCATTCTCAACTAAAACTTGCTTTTGAAGAATTACATAGAGATGCAATTAAAGCTTTCAAACTTTTGGCCTCAAATAAGAAAATATTTTCATATCTTGAATCAAAAGTTGAGAAAACCGAAAAGGATATGGAAGCTTTAAAACAATCTATGCTAGACATTCAAAAGGACAAAGTTGAAATAGATCCTACATCATGGTTTGGTTGTGAGACATGTCACATTTGGCAAAAAGAAGTGAGAGATCTAAAAGCCAAGTTAGACAAGGCTCTACAACCAAAAGTGACTTTTGCGGTTGATCCAAACAAGTTCAAAAGATCGTATACTCCTTTATATAGTAAATACACTTTTGTACCAAAAGTATCAACTAGCAAAACTCCATATTCTCATCATATTACCTGTCATTATTGTTGCAAAAAGGGACATACCATTGAAAAATGCAAATTTAGGAGAATTTTAGTTCCTAAAGGAGTATTTCAATGGTTGCCTAAGTGCAACAAATTGTGTACTCACTACCAAGGACCCAATGAAAATTGGGGACCTCCCTCTTTAAATTAATCTTGCAGGAAAAGTGTCTTGACATTGCCGAAAGGTTGTGGTTCCTTGATAGTGGATGTTCAAGACACATGACTGGAGACCTATCTCTTTTCGTTGAGTTTCAAGCAAAGAAAAAGGGGTATGTCACCTACGGAGATAACAATCGGGGAGCCATACTTGGTAAAGGAAGTGTAGGTAACCCTTCTACCACTACTATAACTGATGTGCTGCTAGTAGAAGGTCTTAAACATAATCTTTTAAGTATAAGTCAATTGTGCGACAAAGATTTTAAAGTAATGTTTACAAATTCTGGATGCACAATAGAACATACTAAGAAAAGAGACATTATGTTTAAGGGCTTAAGAGTAAACAACATCTACATGCTAAACTTGGATGAGGTATCTAAGTCTAGTACCAAGTGTCTAGTTGCTCTAGGCGATGACTCATGGCTTTGGCATAGACGTCTCGCCCACATAAATTTTGACTTACTAAATAAAGTTGTCTCAAAAGATTTAGTAATCGGCTTACCCAAAATGAAGTTTTCAAAAGATCATCTATGTGATGCTTGTCAAAAGGGAAAGCAAACAAAAATCTCTTTTAAATCTAAGAACGTGGTTTCAACATCACGCCCTCTTGAACTACTTCACATGGATCTCTTTGGCCCTTCAAGGACTAAAAGCATAGGTGGAAACACCTATGGTTTTGTCATTGTCGATGATTACTCGAGATTTTGTTGGACAATCTTTCTACCTAGTAAGGATCAAACTTTTCCAGCTTTCACACAATTTGCAAGATTATGTCAAAACAAAATGAACAACAAAATAGTTGCAATTCGAAGTGATCACGGTGGAGAGTTTGAAAACATTCTTTTTGAAAAATACTGTGATAAACATGGAATTGAGCATAACTTTTCAGCTCCTAGAACACCTCAACAAAACGGAGTAGTTGAACGTAAAAATCGGGTTCTAGAGGAGCTGGCAAGAACAATGCTAAATGAGAGTAATTTACCAAAGTATTTCTGGGCTGACGCAATTAGTACAGCATGTTATGTTTTGAATAGGATAATAATACGTCCTATACTGAACAAAACTCCATATGAATTACTAAAAGGTAGAAAACCAAATGTATCTCATCTCCATGTATTCGGTTGCAAGTGTTTTGTTTTGAACAATGGTAAGGATAATCTTGGCAAATTCGATGCTAAAGCTGATGAGGGCATATTCCTAGGTTACTCACAATCCAACAAAGCATATCGGATATATAATAAGAGATTACTTATAGTAGAAGAGTCAGTACACGTTTCTTTTGATGAATCTTATGCAAAATATGTCGAGAAAGGTATTTCATTTAATGGTGCAGGTCCATCCACTGAAGACATTGTCAAGGATAAGGAAGATGAGAATGAAAGTATTGTAAAGAAAGATGCTGAGAGAGAGAAAGATGAGTCTCACAATGAAAATGAAAGAGAAAGCATCTCAAACAATGAAGAACTTCCCAAGGCCTGGACAAATGTGAAAGACCATCCAATTGACAATATAATAGGAGACATCTCAAGGGGCGTTACAACACGCTCAAAGATAAGTAACTTCTGTCATCATTTTGCTTTTGTTTCACAAGTTGAGCCGAAAAACGCTAAGGATGCATTACTTGATGAGCATTGGCTAATGGCCATGCAAGAAGAATTAAACCAATTTAAACGGAATGATGTTTGGGACTTAGTCCCTCATCCGGGAGATCATCAAGTAATAGGCACTAGATGGGTTTTTCGTAACAAACTTGATGAAAACGGTGTTATTACTAGAAACAAAGCTAGATTAGTTACCCAAGGTTATAATCAAGAGGAAGGTATTGATTATGAAGAGACATACGCTCCTGTAGCACGTCTCGAAGCTATTCGCCTCTTACTTGCTTATGCTTGTTCTAAAGACTTCAAACTATTCCAAATGGATGTTAAGAGTGCCTTTCTAAATGGCTATATTAATGAAGAAGTCTATGTTGCTCAGCCACCCGGCTTTGAGAATTACATGTATCCAACTCATGTCTATAAGCTGAAACATGCTCTATACGGTCTTAAACAAGCCCCTCGGGCTTGGTACGAACGTTTGAGCAAATTTCTCCTTAGTCAAGGGTACTCTAGAGGTAAAGTTGACACTACTCTCTTTATTAAAAGAAAAGATGAGGATATTCTCTTAGTCCAAATTTATGTAGATGATATTATATTTGGGTCGACTAATGCAAAACTTGTCAAAGACTTTTCTAAGCTTATGCAGAGTGAATTTGAGATGAGTCTCATGGGTGAGCAAAATTTCTTCCTTGGCCTACAAATCAAGCAACTCAGTCATGGAACGTTTGTAAATCAAACTAAATATTGTACGGAGCTGCTCAAAAGATTTGGAATGAGTGAAGCAAAGAAAATGACACACCTATGGCAACAAATACAAATCTAGACAAAGATGAGAAAGGTAAAGAGGTTGATGTGAAATTATACCGAGGAATGATAGGTTCACTATTGTATCTTACTGCCTCAAGACCAGACATTATGTTTAGTGTGTGTATGTGTGCAAGATATCAATCTTGTCCAAAAGAATCTCACTTGAAAGCTGTCAAAAGAATTCTGCGATACTTACGTGGAACTACTACATATGGCCTATGGTATCCAAAAGGAAATGAGTGTCATTTGGTAGGATTCTCCGATTCAGATTTTGCCGGCTGCAAATCCGATAGAAAAAGCACTAGTGGAACGTGTCATCTATTCTCAAACTCATTGATAAGTTGGCATAGTAAGAAACAAGTATCGGTTGCATTATCCACTGCTGAGGCAGAATATGTAGCTGCTGGAAGCTGCTGTGCACAAATATTATGGCTCAAGCAACAACTTCTTGACTTTGGTATTAAGCTTGATCGCATACCTATCATGTGCGACAACACAAGCGCCATAAACTTGAGTAAAAATCCTGTCTTACACTCACGTACCAAACATATTGAAATAAGGCATCACTTTCTACGAGATCATGTAGAGAAAGGAGACGTTACTTTTGAACATGTAGAAAGCAAGAAGCAACTAGCTGACATCTTCACCAAACCTCTAGCAACGGAGCAATACTTCAACATTCGTAGGGAATTAGGGATACTCGATATCTCTAATTTGGGCTAATTACGTTTGTTTTCTCTTAATATTATTTCTTTACTTTATGTATATATATATATCTTTCTTGCTAACATTTTTCTTAGCATAAAGGTAGTTCATCATCAAGCCAGGCGTCATATTGAAAAAGCGGTAACGTAATTGTTGTTCACTTCCAAAAATAATATTGATACTATAATATGCTATCAATTAACATGCTTATAGTGACTTCATGCATAAAAACTGCTCTTGCTCACATATGTGTCTCATGCTATCATTAACTACCTTTTATCTACTATACTGTACATGCTAGCATTGTTATCTATGGTTCTCTTGTTACTCTTCTATTCTCTTGTTTTCTCTTTTTGATGTTGACAAAGGGGGAGATAGATGCTGGATGTATGGGGGAGCTTTGTTGAGAGATTGCCCTGTTGAGAAATAGATGCTGGATGTACGGGGGAGCTCTGTTGAGTCTTTATCATTTACTACCAAAGCTTAGACGAATGGTTTGCCATCATCAAAAAGGGGGAGTATGTGAATTCAAGATTACACTCAAAGATGTTTTTGATTCATGGCAAACTCAAATAAGCATTCAAACAACAAGACGGAAGCAGAAAACTTAAAGAAAAGCAAGCATTGATCACTCATAGGTCAACCCATTATGTTTATATGTTTAAAGGTTGACTCAACACAAGCAAAACAAGAAGAATGCAGAAAAGCAGCAGTTAGGTCGACCTACCATCAACCCAGGTCGACCTAAAATGGAGAAAAATTCATATACTCCTGCTAGGTCGACCCACACATCATTTAGGTCGACCTAAATTGATGAATTTTACATACCAGCCTGTTAGGTCGACCTACACATCAACTAGGTCGACCTAATCTGTGAAAATGTCCCCAGAATGCATCAGAAGAGGATTCTGGTCGACCTACTCCTTCAACAGGTCGACCTAACTGGGAGCAAAATTCTGCAAGCTCTGTTAGGTCGACCTAAGCACTACAAGTGGTCGACCTAACTGATCAAGAAAGTTCAAAAATCAGTTTTTCTTGGTTCTAACTGTTATGCAATCATATATATTGTGCAAGGGTAATTATTCAAGTAACACCAACGACTGAAAGATACACAAACGCTTCTCATCTTCGTTCTTCATCATCTCCAACACAATTACACATAATCATTCTTGCGTTGCGGGTTAGTGATGAGTTCGATAACGTCCATGGAACGGAATTGAAGATTCCTAGTGGGTGAAGGTTTGTGGGGTTTGTTGGTGAATAAAATCTGCGGGTTTTGTCCTCCACGACGAGTGGTTCTTGGGGGTTTTTATCAAGAGGCGTTCATTGAGGATTCGGCTGAGTGTAACGATTGAGGAACGGGGAGTTCAAGGAATCAAGACACTGCAGAAGGGAATCAAAGTGAAGCTCTTGGATAACCTTGATCTGGCTCAAGATTAAGGGGGAAGAAGATTCAAAGGATCGACATAATTGGTTTATCGTTTATCGCTTTGTTATCTTCTTTGTATATACTACTTTCAACATTAATGAAAGATTACCCAATTTCAATTTGAAATTGGGGGCAGACGTAGTCGTAGCGAGGACGATCGACGATCTGCCTAAACAAATATCGTGTTCTTGTCGCTTTTACTTTTTCATTTACATTCTGTTCATATTTGGTTATAATAGCAAATTGATCAACGATTCGAGTGTTAAGATTGTGAATTAAGTTCGTTCATAAACATCACAATCCATCACACATTGAATTACCTTCAATTTGATCATTATCACCAAGTGTTTGTATATTTGTTTCTATCACTCTTACTGCATTGCAAACATTGTCCATCATACAAAAAGTTAATCTGATTTTCATAAGAGAAACATCTTGATTCTGCGACATATACTCTTATCATTTACTTCAAGTCTTTGACTGGTTTTTTAAACACATATATAATCATTTCGATAGTGGTTCGGAATAGACGCGAGTCGATTCAGAATTCACTTCCGCTGAAAAGTCGTTTAAATCCGTAAAACTGTGAACGATCTATTCACCCCCCCTCTAGATCCTAAGGCCAGCGTCTAACAGAGTTTTTTGTAGGGTATTGTTAAGTTTTAAGGGATTTTTTCTCGGACGTTGTTCTATCAAGAGGGAAATAAACTTCATCTTGTTAGGTTTTAATTTCAATAAAAACATTTTCACCATGATTACCATCAATAACCATGGTGATATCTTAAAAACACATCACCACAGTTATTTTTACTAACTATGGTGTGAGGCTCTACATAATTATGTATATTAAGGCACAGCACGTGCATTTACCTTCTTACTTAACCTAACTTTTTCATTGTTGTTTTGTTGTATCAATGATCTTGAAGGTCTGGGCTTTGAAGAGGCTCCAAAAGTATATCGAAAAACTTGGTTTGAAAATTAATGTCAAGATTCATGTTATCAAGTAAACAATATGCTTGAACCTTGACATTGATCTGCAATGTCAAAATTTACAAGAGTTTAGGAAATGTATGAGGATATTTCAGCATAAAAGTGTCTTAAAAGTGTTGTAAAACTATACCATTTTCCCCGATATTCGAAGCGTGTCATTGAAAAGGACATTCCCCTGTGTGTGTAAACTCTGACTCTGGTGAAATATAATTTAATTGGAATTTCTTAATTTCAAAATAAAATTAATAAACACACCACATTTCACCACTATTATTATGTATATCAGATGTGAAATGTGACTTGAAAGTTAAGTAAAATAGACCTAAATGAAAATTATACCATGGTGGACACCATGGCCGAGGCGAAAGTGAATTATAAAATTTACATTTTAAAGTATTGTGTGGATCTTCCTCTAATAAGTATTCCCATAGTCTTAAACACTCTATAGATAGAGAGGAAAATATAATGTTTGTTGCACTATATATTAGGGATCATAGTTTACATATCTGGTGATGACAGGTTAGGGTTCCCATTATTCCCAAATGGACCAGCCTGAAATACTCATATTCGAGATCATATCAAACTAATTAATTAACTAATTACAAAATATAAGTTTAATTAGTTATATTAAATTTATTAGATCACTTTATCAGTTAAGACTCGTAATTTAATAGATAGAATATAAATTAGTTTAAATATATCCATACATACAAATTAGTAGAATAAAATAATTAAATATTAAATAAATTTAAAATATTTCAACACAGTTTACATGGTAGTCCAATATGAATTTGGTCCAATATCATACTTTATAAATTTTCAAAAAAGTTGTATTATTTCAGATGGTATAATTATAGTCAAGAGACAATAATTATATTGTGGTTTTGTTAGAATTATAAATAGGAAATATATAAATTTTTTATTTTTATATAATTCATTTTTTTGACTAAAATTGATTAATATTCATATGTAGAAATTTTTCAAAAGTTCATCTTAGGTGAAAAAACATTCTACTAGTTGCTACTATATATATATATATATATATATATATATATATATATATATATATATATATATATATATATATATATATATATATATCCAATGTACATATAACTTAAATTCATAACAAAGTTAGAACCTTATTCTAGTTACGTAATAGAGATGATAAAGTTGCACAAAATTCTCTCCTACCTTCTCTTGATCAATGTTGGTCTATTTATATTGTTAATTACAATGGGAAATCAAGTGCAACTCGCTTTACCTCAACAACACTTGAAGCTAATGGTGATTTCATGCTACCTGAAAAAGTTAATCAAATTGGAAGACAAGGCTCGAGAGTTTTAGCTAATAATGTTTATTACAAAACAAAAGAAATCCTAGGAGGTCATGGTCGAAGCCACTATCATTTGTTGAAACCTGGTAATGCTGGTCGTATTTTAAATCAAGTCCCATCAGGTGCAGATCCCATTCATAACCCCGAAACCCCTGGTGCACATGTTTATGTTTGATGTGTGGATGGATTAGATGTATTTCATATGTTTAAAATAAGTTGTGAGATTATCTTCACATTTGATGTACTAGTTCAGTATTAATAATTAAATTTTATAAACTCAAGTTCTCGAATATTTAGTGTGTTTATTTCTTGTTGCATTTCTTTGGAATATCAAATATACTATCTATATCTTGCAAGTACAAGGATAATTAAATAGTTTTAGTTCTTTTTCAAGAACATATTGACCAGTACTCACATAACCATATGGATTCATTCCATCAATTCCAAGAACAAACTTAAGGCTTCTTGGCTTATGGCTAAAATCTTGATGCAGCAATTCTATTTTCTTCCACTTTAAAGAATATCTTACATGGAAAATTTTTCCATAACATTTTCTTAACGTAATACAAAATTATCATCGGACTTGGAATTATTGGAAGGTACTATAACACTTTACTTTGACTGAAAAGTACTACTTGCTTACTTCGTTATCGTCATCACCACCGCTGTCCTTCACCATGTCGCCCGACTCCCCATAATCCAATCATGGATACAGTTTGTCATACACTTTTTTTATTATATGCAATCATTACTACATGAACACATTTTGATATAATCTAAACCATAGGACATAATAGCTTTTTAACCTCATAACGATGGCTCGACAACTTGTTACCTTCTCGAAGCATATTCTTTACCAATTATAGAAATTAAGTGAAACTTATATCTATCCACCCAATCTCTACCAAAATATTAAGAAGATTTAACGGCGCATACCCTCGTGTAAAATTTGTGCATCCCTTACATAACTTCTAATCGTTCTCTCTACATAAAGTAGCATACATATGGGATATCCCAAAAGAATCTTATCCAATATCACATATCATCTCTTATAGTCTATCATCCATATCTAAATTAACTTAATTTTTTTCTGAATTTGTAATTTAGTTTTTGTCCATTTCCCCATGCCAAGTTCATATTGTATAATTTTGACTAATTATGTCGAAACTTAAGTGAATAAATATTATTTTTTATATTTCCGCATATATCTCAAGGATTGTTGAACATTCCATTTTTTGTTTAGGTGTTTTCTTTATGCAAATTCAAGAAATTCAAGTTCTCCTTTCTCCTATACTAGACTTCATCCATTAACTTTATCCCACTACGTTTTAAATAAACTATGAAATTTACATCAATTGCTTGTAAAATCATGCATCTTGAAAATAAACTTTGCTATGTAAAAAACATTTACTAATACATATTACTACTATAACAACAAAATATAACATTCTCAAAGACAGAGAAATACAAAAAATAATATTAATCTCAATCTCACTATCAGTCACATATATAAGATTAAAGTCTTTTTGAAATTTCAACAACTAAACAACACCACAAGCAAAAGCAACAGAAAGGCACAACATTATGCTACACTAAAACTCTCGGGTTTAGTATAATGAAAACAACAATAACAACATTAATATAACATGAATAGTGGTAAAATATTTACGTACCATAAAGGTTAAGAAGAAGAGTCAAGAAAAAAGTTATCTGATACCTTTTAGGTTTTGTCTATCCTTCCCTTGATTCAAAAAAGATATGAAGGAGGTTAATGATCAAATAGGTTTACTGAAGATGAGTTTTTTGTAGGGTATTGTTAAGTTTTAAGGGATTTTTTCTCGGACGTTGTTCTATCATGAGGGAAATAAACTTCATCTTGTTAGGTTTTAATTTCAATAAAAACATTTTCACCATGATTACCATCAATAACCATGGTGATATCTTAAAAACACATCA